>NC_092149.1:64732876-64937876 GCF_045791955.1 Oncorhynchus clarkii lewisi | reverse complement strand
ACTGTTTACTATCTGTCACTTTATTACTCGTAACCCTGCACATGGACTTGGTACTGGTGTATATATCCACTTTATCGTTACTCAGTATACAGTGGGGGGAACAAGTATTTGATACACTGCCGATTTTGCAGGTTTTCCTACTTACAAAGCATGTAGAGGTCTGTCATTTTTATTATAGGTACACTTCAACTGTGAGAGACGGAATCTAAAACTAAAAACCAGAAATTCACATTGTATGATTTTTAAGTAATTAATTTGCATTTTATTGCATGACATAAGTATTTGATCACCTACTAACCAGTAAGAAATCCGTCTCTCACAGACCTGTTAGTTTTTCTTTAAGCCCTCCTGTTCTCCATTCATTACCTGTATTAACTGCACCTGTTTGAACTCATTACCTGTATAAAATACACCTGTCCACACACTCAATCAGATTCAAACCACTCCACAATGGCCACATCAGGGTTAAATTGTAGACCTGCACAAGGCTGGGATGGGCTACAGGACGATAGGAAAGCAGCTTGGTGAGAAGGCAACAACTGTTGGCGCAATTATTAGAAAATGGAAGAAGTTCAATATCAAATCAAATCAAATTTATTTACATAGCTCTTCGTACATCAGCTGATATCTCAAAGTGCTGTACAGAAACCCAGCCTAAAACCACAAACAGCAAGCAATGCAGGTGTAGAAGCACGGAAGATGAAGATGATGGTCAATCACCCTCGGTCTGGGGCTCCATGCAAGATCTCACCTCGTGGGGCATCAATGATCATGAGGAAGGTGAGGTATCAGCCCAGAACTACACGGCAGGACCTGATCAATGACCTGAAGAGAGCTGGGACCACAGTCTCAAATATAACCATTAGTAACACACTACGCCGTCATGGATTAAAATCCTGCAGCGCACGCAAGGTCCCCCTGCTCAAGCCAGCGCATGTCCAGGCCCTTCTGAAGTTTGCCAATGACCATCTGGATGACCCAGAGGAGGAATGGGAGAAGGTTATGTGGTCTGATGAGACAAAAATATAGCTTTTTGGTCTAAACTCCACTTGCCGTGTTTGGAGGAAGAAGAAGGATGAGTACAACCCCAAGAACACCATGCTTTTCTGCAAATGGGACAGGACGACTGCACCGTATTTAGGGGAGGATGGATGGGGCCATGTATCGCGAGATCTTGGCCAACAACCTCCTTCCCTCAGTAAGAGCATTGAAGATGGGTCGTGGCTGGGTCTTCCAACGACCTGAAACACACAGCCAGGGCAACTAAGTAGTGGCTCCGTAAGAAGCATCTCAAGGTCCTGGAGTGGCCTCGCCAGTCTCCAGAACAAAACCCAATAGAAAATCTTTGGAGGGAACTGAAAGTCCGTATTGCCCAGCGGCAGCCCCGAAACCTGAATGATCTGGAGAAGGTTTGTATGAAGGAGTGGACCAAAATCCCTGCTGCAGTGTGTGCAAACCTGGTCAGGAACTACAGGAAATGTATGATCTCTGTAATTGCAAACAAAGGTTTCTGTACCAAATATTAAGTTCTGCTTTTCTGATGTATCAAATACTTATGTCATGCAATAAAACGCAAATGAATTACTTAAAAATCATACAATGTGATTTTCTGGATTTTTGTTTTAGATTACGTCTCTCGCAGTTGAAGTCTACCTATGATAAAAATTACAGACCTCTACATGCTTTGTAAGTAGGTAAACCTGCAAAATTGGCAGTGTATCAAATACTTGTTCTCCCCACTGTATTTATTATTACTTATTTTATTACTTGTTTCACTTTTCTATTATTTCTCAATTTTCTTTCTCTCAGCATTGTTGGGAAGGGCCTGTAAGTAAGCATTTCACTGTAAGTCTACACCTGTTGTTTACGAAACACGTGACTAATCCATTTTTATTTGATTTGTACTATCGCCCTCCAGACGATCGTAACGATTTGTTTTTTCCCCTCATTTTTTCTCCTTCATTTGTCACTGAGGATGGTTGTTTCAGGAGCAGACAGACATAAAGGCAGCTGCAGAGTGTGATTGTGTGAGTCAGCGTTTCTTAATGAAGTCTTTGGATTTGTTTCGGCGGGAACTGCATCGCACAACCATCTGGCTCCTCTGAGAGTGGATAGACAAACATGATATCTTAATGTTGTCCACTAAATGTTGTGAAACACGCTATCTGAATAATCTACTCCTTGTGTCTGAGATTTGCTTAGCATGTGTGTGTGTGTGTGTGTGTGTGTGTGTGTGTGTGTGTGTGTGTGCGTGTGCGTTTGTGTGTGCATGTGTATGCATACCATTATCCAGGGGACATCATGAGAAACACTGGATACACTGATTAACTAAACACAAAGATCTCCACTTCATCATTTTTACATTAACAAGTAGTCTGCACACAAAGTACGTCTTTCCACACGGTTGCATATTAGATATGATCTACACAAAACACAATTAGAGGGAGGAAACGAGGCATGGCTCTCCACAGCTCTCCATATGGGCCCTGGTAAAAAAAGTAGTGCACTATATGGGAATAGGGTGCCATTTGGGTCTATACTGTAGTTCCTAGGGCTGAAGTAGAGGAAAAAGTGTTACCAGTAATGCTGAGTAGCAGTCTGCAGGTGTGTGTGTGTGTGTGTGTGTGTGTGTGTGTGTGTGTGTGTGTGTGTGTGTGTGTGTGTGTGTGTGTGTGTGTGTGTGTGTGTGTGTGTGTGTGTGTGTGTGTGTGTGTGTGTGTGTGTGTGTGGTGCTTATTAGGGCCGATAGAGAGAGAGATCACTACTGGAAGGCTGGAATGAGGGAGGAGGTCCCAGCGGATACTGGTTCCTTTCATCCTTTTCTCTCCCTCTCTCCACATGGCAGAAGTAGGGGATGAGGAGGGAGGAGAGAAGAGGAGGGGGGGCTTTTAAAGGCCTGTGCCTCAGACGAACGCGTCTGCCACACACACTCCTTAGATGACTCACATACACATTCACACACCTATAAATCTTGGGTAAGCGGCTTGATTAAAGTGACAGGGAGAATGAGGAGATCATTGTCGCTCTGCATGACGTCTGGCTTTCATCCTTACTCAGCTATGCTCTCTGTTACGCTGGTGGGCAGACTGAGACCGCGTCCCAAATGGCACCCTAACCCTGTACATTGCACTACTTTTGACCAGGACCTACAGTATATGCTTCCGGTGATAAGTAGCATACTATATTATATAGGGTGCCATTTTGGACGAAATCAGAAAACACTGGAAGACTTATCTAGATAATGATGAAGAGAGACTGCTGATTCCCTTGGAATTCCCATGCAGTATGACATTATGTATTAGAGTAAGAGAGATAGTGGTGTGTGTGTGTGCGCTAGCGTGTGCGCGAGCGTGTGTGTGTGTGTGTGTGTGTGTGTGTGTGCGCGAGCGTGTGTGTGTGTGTGCGTGTGTACTGTTATGTAGTAGGTTAAATAAGAAGGGTAGGCCAGTTATTCAGCACACTATCATGATACACATCATACCCCTAGGGGGCAGTGGCAGCTGGGGTCAGGTAAGGATGCTCCGGTGTGCATAACAAGTCGAGGGTGTGCACAGCTGAGGGGGATTACGGAGCTAATCATCTGAACGAGTCTCTCGACCCGCGAGGCTTTTTGGTTTTGTATCTTTCATTTCTTTCGTGTGTGTGTGTGTGTTTGTACTTACATGCAAGTGTGTGTTCTGAATGTTATATGCCAATATGTGTCAAATTGTCTGTATGGTGTTTGTATAGGTCTGATGTTCTAAGGCCACAGGTGTCGGCATCTGATTTGTCTTACCACGTCTTCATCCCTCCAACACTCCACGCGGCTAATTCCTTCCCTCTCTATGGCATTACTGATAATGAACCGTGTCACAGTGCTATCGATCTGGCACCACAGTAATTAAGAGCCATGCTTCCATTATCTCCATCTCTCTCTCTCAGAATTGTATAAATCGTCTCTTTCTTCCTTTAATTCGCTCCATTTACCTCTCATCTCTCCCTTTAATTCTTCTCCGTCTCTCCATCTCAATCATTATTTCTGCTCATGTTAATCATTCCCTCATGCTCATTCACTTACAATAAGCAATTCATTAATCCTTACGATAGGTATCTCAAAGTTCACCTATTTCAGTCTCAGAGATACAATCACATATTATTCAGACTTCAGAAATTAATTTTTACCAGCAAGTGAAACACAACCCCTTAGACTATATGACTAAGAGATATTTATAACAGAGTTAGCCTATTTATTACTTCCTCACGACTTTGACAGCATCTCATTTAAAATATGCACAAGTGGTTATGGAATGGTAAGCAGCCCCTCTCTTTATAATATATTTGATCACTTCCATGTGGACTTCATCAGATAATGTTGTATTTATTCTCATGTTCTAAGTGTTGGAGTAGTAGTGTGTGTGTATGTGTGTGTGTGTGTGTGTGTGTGTGTGTGTGTGTGTGTGTGTGTGTGTGTGTGTGTGTGTGTGTGTGTGTGTGTGTGTGTGGAGTAGTAGTGTGTGTGTATATGTGTGTGTGTAGTAGTAGTGTGTGTTTATGTGTGTGTGTGTAGTAGTAGTGTGTGTTTATGTATGTGTGTGTGTGTGTGTGTGTGGAGTAGTAGTGTGTGTATGTGTGTGTGTGTGTGTGTGAGTGTGTGGAGTAGTAGTGTGTGTGTATGTGTGTGTGGAGTAGTAGTGTGTGTGTATGTGTGTGTGTAGTAGTAGTGTATGTGTATGTGTGTGTAGTAGTAGTGTGTGTGTATGTGTGTGTGTATAGTAGTAGTGTGTGTATGTGTGTGTAGTAGTAGTGTGTGTGTATTTGTGTGTAGTAGTAGAGTGTGTGTGTGTATGTGTGTGTGTATAGTAGTAGTGTGTGTATGTGTGTGTGTAGTAGTAGTGTGTGTGTATGTGTGTGTGTAGTAGTAGTGTGTGTGTATGTGTGTGTAGTAGTAGTAGTGTGTGTGTATGTGTGTGTGTGTGTAGTAGCAGTGTGTGTGTATGTGTGTGTGTGTGTGTGTAATAGTAGTAATGTGTGTATGTGTGTGTGTAGTAGTAGTGTGTGTGTATGTGTGTGTGTAGTAGTAGTGTGTGTGTATGTGTGTGTGTAGTAGTAGTGTGTGTGTATGTGGTGTGTGTGTGTAGAGTAGTAGTGTGTGTGTATTTGTGTGTAGTTGTATTAGTGTTTGTGTAGTAGTAGTGGTGTGTGCGTATGTGTACACGTGCACACACTCATAGCAAGCACACAAGTACACAGGCAGATACACAAACACAGACTTGCTTCGCTGTTGAGTGTCTGTCCTGCCAGATGATGAAGTAAAGTTTTTGCCCATCTCCTCCTTTCTTCCTCTAACACAATGTAGCATCAACACAGTTAAAATCCATAAGATTTCTCTCTCTCTCTCTCTCTCTCTCTCTCTCTCTCTCTCTCTCTCTCTCTCTCTCTCTCTCTCTCTCTCTCTCTCTCAGCTATGCCAGTCAGGCAGTTTGTACCCCTGTATCTGCGGTTTTTCCCCATTTACCTCCATGACAGCTCCCAAATTGAGCTAAAATCCCTCTGTCTTCAAAGCCGACTTTTACCAGGGAGACAGGAAATGAATGGCTGTGCACTCACCGTATGATATCAAAACCATTTGTGCAGGAACCACGGGCATATTTCTCCTATTACTCTGCTGCTGGCGCTTTCCTTGAGTTATAGGTAATAGTTGGTCTAGTGGTTTTAGGTTGTACTCAACTCAACAGCAGGAGACCAAATGGTGCTTACCGGTACTGAGTCGATGTGCAGGGGTATGAAGTAACTGAGCTAGATATGTACATATCCAGTATCTAGGAATAAAGTGACTAGGCAACAGGATGGATAATAAACAGTAGCAGCAGCGTATGTGATGAGTCACATACACGTGTTTAACAGACGTTATTGCAGGTGTAGCGAAATGCTTGTGTTTCTAGCTCTAACAGTGTAGTAATATCTAACAATTTCACAACAATACACACAAATCTAAAGTAAAGGAATGGAATTAAGAATATATAAATATTTGGGCTTGCAATGTCAGAGCGGGATAGACTAAGATACAGTAGAATACAATATATACATATGAGACGAGTAATGCAAAATATGTAAACATTATTTAAGTGATTAGTGTTCCATTACTAAAGTGGCCAGTGATTTAAAAATCTATGTATATATGGCAGCAGCCTCTAATGGGCTAGTGATGGCTGTTTAACAGTCTGATGGCCTTGAGATAGAAGCTGTTTTTCAGTCTCTCAGTCCCAGCCTTGATGCACCTGTACTGACCTTGTCTTCTGGATGATATCGGGGTGAACAGGCAGTGGGTAGGGTGGTTGTTGTCCTTGATTACCTTTTTGGCCTTCCTGTGACATCGGGTGCTGTAGGTGTCCTGGAGGGCAGGTAGTTTGCCCCTGGTGATGCGTTGGTCAGACCACACAACCCTCTGGAGAGCCCTGCGTTTGCAGGCGGTGCAGTTGCCGTACCAGGCGGTGATGCAGACCGACAGGATGCTTTCAATTGTGCATCTGTAAAAGTTTGTGAGTGTTTTAGGTGCCAAGCCAAATTGTCTGTGTGGGTGGAACATTTCAGTTTGTCAGTGATGTGTACGCCGAGGAACTTGAAGCCTTCCACCTTCTCCACTAAGGTCCCGTTGATGTGGATAGGGGGGTGCTTCCTCTGCAGTTTGCTGAAGTCCACGATCAGCTCCTTTGTTTTGTTGACATTGGGTGAGAGGTTATTTTCCTGGCACCACACTCCCAGGGCCCTCACCTCCTCCCTGTAGGCTGTCTCGTCATTGTTGGTAATCAGGCCTACTACTGTTGTGTCGTCTGCAAACTTGATGATTGAGTTGGAGGCGTGCGTGGCCATGCAGTCAAGGGTGAACAGGGAGTACAGGAGGGGGCTGAGCATGCATCCTTGTGGGTGCCCAGTGTTGAGGATCAGTGGAATGGAGTTGTTGTTTCCTACCTTCACCACCTGGGGGTGATTGCACCTGGGGGTGATTGCATCATCTGTGGATCTACTGGTGCGGTAAGCAAATTGAAGTGGGTCTAGGGTGTCTGGTAATATGGCAACTAAGGTACATTGAGTTCAAGAAGGAAAGGTGTCATTCTACTTGAATAGATAGATGGTCAATGATGGAGACCAGATAAGATAGTCTGTGTGCGGGTGAGACTAGAGGGCGAGAGATGGAGGGTAAGAGGGAGACAAAGCGAGGGTGAGAGAGATGGAGGGTGAGAGGGAGACAAAGCGAGGGTGAGAGAGATAGAGGGTGATAGTGATAGGGTGATAGGGTTATATCCTTCCTGTTTGGCCCTGTCCGGGGGTGTCCTCGGAGTGGGCCACAGTGTCTCCTGACCCCTCCTGTCTCAGCCTCCAGTATTTATGCTGCAGTAGTTTATGTGTTGGGGGGCTAGGGTCAGTTTGTTATATCTGGAGTACTTCTCCTGTCCTATTCGGTGTCCTGTGTGAATCTAAGTGTGCGTTCTCTAATTCTCTCCTTCTCTCTTCTCTCTCTCGGAGGACCTGAGCCCTAGGACCATGCCCCAGGACTACCTGACATGATGACTCCTTGCTGTCCCCAGTCCACCTGGCTGTGCTGCTGCTCCAGTTTCAACTGTTCTGCCTTATTATTATTCGACCATGCTGGTCATTTATGAACATTTGAACATCTTGGCCATGTTCTGTTATAATCTCCACCCGGCACAGCCAGAAGAGGACTGGCCATCCCACATATGCTCTCTCTAATTCTCTCTTTCTTTCTCTCTCTCGGAGGACCTGAGCCCTAGGACCATGCCCCAGGAATACCTGACATGATGACTCCTTGCTGTCCCCAGTCCACCTGACTGTGCTGCTGCTCCAGTTTCAACTATTCTGCCTTATTATTATTCGACCATGCTGGTCATTTATGAACATTTGAACATCTTGACCATGTTTTGTTATAATCTCCACCCGGCACAGCCAGAAGAGGACTGGCCACCCCACATAGCCTGGTTCCTCTCTAGGTTTCTTCCTAGGTTTTGGCCTTTCTAGGGAGTTTTTCCTAGCCACCGTGCTTCTACACCTGCATTGCTTGCTGTTTGGGGTTTTAGGCTGGGTTTCTGTACAGCACTTTGAGATATCAGCTGATGTACGAAGGGCTATATAAATAAATTTGATTTGATTTGATTTGATTTGATAGGGAGACTAAGCGAGGGTGAGAGAGATGGAGGGTGAGAGGGAGACAAAGCGAGGGTGAGAGAGATGGAGGGTGAGAGGGAGACAAAATGAGGGTGAGAGAGATGGAGGGTGAGAGGGAGACAAAGCGAGGGTGAGAGAGATAGAAGGATGAGAAGGAGACAAATCGAGGGTGAGAGAGATAGAAGGATGAGAGGGAGACAAAGCAAAGGTGAGAGAGATAGAAGGATGAGAGGGAGACAAAGCGAGGGTGAGAGAGATAGAAGGATGCGAGGGAGACAAAGCGAGGGAGAGAGAGATAGAAGGATGAGAGGGAGACAAAGCGAGGGTGAGAGAGATAGAAGGATGAGAGGGAGACAAAGCGAGGGTGAGAGAGATGGAGGGTGAGAGGGAGACAAAGCGAAGGTGAGAGAGATAGAAGGATGAGAGGGAGACAAAGTGAGGGTGAGAGAGATGGAAGGATGAGAAGGAGGTAAGTAGAGTGTCACTCTTGCTCTCCTTCCTCACATGGGACTGTGACTCCATCAGTGCGGTGGTAATGAGCGGACTCCTGTAGGAATTCTCCAAACTGAGTAATTTGTAATTGATTCAGTGCATTAATTACTTTGGCGGTTAGGCCTGTGTCATGGTTAATATTACGCGGATCTGATGAGTACAAGACCATTCGTCCG
Source organism: Oncorhynchus clarkii lewisi (assembly GCF_045791955.1). NCBI lineage: Eukaryota > Metazoa > Chordata > Actinopteri > Salmoniformes > Salmonidae > Oncorhynchus > Oncorhynchus clarkii. Next base: position 64,929,048 of record NC_092149.1, on the reverse strand, counting down.
CTGAAGGAGGGATCGTTTGGGTGAACAGCAATTATTCAATTATGCCACTGCACCGCCGTTACACTATCAGCTGTAGAGTCTTCATTTGACCATAATCCCCTTCTCAATGCACTCACAGGATTGTGGAATAGGATGGATGCCAGCTGAAACTGAAGCTCATAGTACAGCAGAGCAGGAAGTCCATGATCTATGGCGGTCTCACTGCTAATCAGGCCTGACCATGTACTCTAGAGAAAACAGGCCAGTTGACTCCTTATCTATCTTTCTTCCATGACTCCAGGCCTACATCTATCTTTCTTTTATGACTTTTTGCCCACTGCAAGTAACTGAATGTGCATACAGTACATTACTTCTGAACCTATTGACGCCATAACCCAGACAGAAGAAAACTAGTGGAGATCAGAGTGACTACACATTATATGATCATTCAGAAACAGATTAGATAATGGAGGTGTTTGCTTGAGATCTGCAGACTTGTGTTGGCTTACCAGGCTTTAGCTCAGTGAGCTTTGACAGTCCCCTGAAATGCCCCAGTCAGTCAAAATTACATCAAGTTCTTCTTGAAGAAGATGGAAGGTTAGCGAACAATAATCAGAAACCCTTGTCACATGTACCTGATTGTGTGCAATTTAACAGGCATCTGTGTGTGTTATTTTGATATGTTAATGCTATTCCTCATATCATCTGATAGCGCTCGACCAGCGATACAGCTAGCTAGCTATGTAATTATTGATGACTTTCAAAGACTGCAAAGGTTGTGTAGTAAATGAGACAACGAGGCAAAACATTGTCTGAATGGATTTTCCCTGTAGATATCAACAATAATATTGCCTCTAACAAATCCACTTATGAAACGGTGGAGGATGTTGGGGTGATTTTGAGAAGAGCACCATCTCTGAAAGAAAACGCTGAGAGGAGAGAGGAGGCATTGTCCTGAACTTTCCCTGAGGTCCTCCTGAGGACAATGACAGGCTGAAAGCTGCACTAGCTGAATAATATTTAACACATATAATAGCCTTACAAATAATGACCAAAAAGTGGCTATTCTACTCTAATAAAATGCAATCTGATAATTGCATCTAAATTAACACTCAGGGAAATGGATTCAATTGTGAGCCTTTTGAAACCAGAACATATTGTTGGAGCTATTCCAAACTGCTTTGTCTGACGGGCAATATGTTGACCTCTACTTGATCATTCCAGATCCCTTTTATATTGAACAAAAATATAAACTCAACATGTAAAGTGTTGGTCCCATGTTTCACGGGCTGAAATAAAATATCCTAGAAATGTTCCATATGTACAAAAAGCTTATTTCTCTCAAATAGTGTGTACAAAAATCCTTGCATTTCTCTTTTGCCAAGATAATCCATCCACCTGACAGGTGTTGCATATCAAGAAGCTGATGAAGCTGATGAAACAGCATGATCATTACACAGGTGCATCTTGTGCTGGGGACAATAAAAGTCCACTTTAAAATGTGCAGTTTTGTCACACAACACGATGCCACAGATGTCTCAAGTTTTGAGGGAGTGTGCAATTGGCATGCTGACTGCACCAGAGCTTTTGCCAGAGAATTGAATCTTAATTTCTCTACCATAAGCTGCCTCCAACGTCATTTTAGAGAATTGGCAGTACCTCCAACTGTCCTCACAGGTGTAACCACGCCAGCCCAGGACCTCCACATCCGGCTCCTTCACCTGCGGGATAGTCTGAGACGAGCCACACGGACAGATGATGAAACTGTGGATTTGCACAACTAAATCATTTCAGAAACGGCCCCAGGGAAGCTCATCTGCATGCTCATCGTCCAGGGTCTTGACCTGACTGCAGTTCGGCATCATAACCGACTTCAGTGGGCAAATGCTCAACTTCGATGACCACTGGTATGCTAGAGAAGTGTGCTCTTCACAGATTAATCTCGGTTTCAACTGTACCAGATAGATGACCCTACTGTATTTAATTAATTAATTTATTTATTTTGCTCCTTTGCACCCTATTATTTTTATTTCTACTTTGCACATTCTTCCACTGCAAATCTACCATTCCAGTGTTTTACTTGCTATATTGTATTTACTTTGCCACCATGGCCTTTTTTTTGCCTTTACCTCCCTTATCTCACCTCATTTGCTCACATAGACTTGTTTCTACTGTATTATTGACTGTATGTTTGTTTTACTCCATGTGTAACTCTGTGTCTTGTATGTGCCAAACTGCTTTGCTTTATCTTGGCCAGGTCGCAATTGTAAATGAGAACTTGTTCTCAACTTGCCTACCTGGTTAAATCAAGGTGAAAAAAAAACCAAATGTCAGACAGTGTATATAGCAGTGGGGTTATGTTATGGGCAGGCATAGGCTACGGACAATGAACACAATTGCATTTTATTTATGGCAATTTTAATGCACAGAGATACCTTACGAGGCCAATTGTCGTGACATTCATCCGCCACCATCCCCTCATGTTTCAGCATGATAATGTCCCCATGTCACAAGGATCTGTACACAATTTCTGGAAGTTGAAAATATCTAAATTCTTTCATCGCCTGCATACTCGCCAGACATGTCACCAATTGAGCATGTTTGGGATGCTCTGGATCAACGTGTAAGACAGGGTGTTCCAGTTCCCACCAATATCCAACAACTTCGCACAGTCATTGAAGAGGAGTGGGACAATATTCTACAGGCCACAATCAACAGCCTGATCAACTATATGCAAAGGAAATGCGTCACGCTGGATGAGGCTAATGGTGGTCACACTGGTTTTCTGATCCACGCCCCTACCTTTTTTTTTTAAAGGTATACGTATCCAACAGATGCATATCTGTATTCCTAGTCATGTGATATCCATAGATTAATTTAATTCAATTGACTGATTTCCTTATATGAACTGTAATGTTTGAAATTGTTGCATGTTGCATTATATTTTTGTTCAGTGTAGTTTGTCATCCTTAGCAAATGACAGATCACCATGTAAAGAAGATACTGATAACATAATACAAAAATAACTTCTGACAACAATAGAATGACCAACAACAGTATTGCCAATGGCCCAACTGTATCCCCATCGACACAAAATCACACCACTCCAAAATGCACCTCATCTAGGTGAGGTAACGTAGCGGCACATACTTTTCTTCTAACCTAACTCTTCAACTCGATTGCTCTTTCAGCAATATCAAACTTGTGTTTTCTATTCCGTGAGTCTGAGCTGAGTATGACCGACTGGTGCATCAAAACCGAGGAATCCTGTTTCTCTAATGTCTCCATCTATCACAATTACAGTTGGTCCCTCCATTAGCTCTGCAACAAGCCCACATGTGCATGGCACACGACCCAGCAGAAAGATCTTCCTTTATAGCAACACAACAAACCCAACAAATATATTTTCCTTTCTTGATTGCTTTTAGGTTATACACCGGTAGACTAACATCATCTACAGAATGAGTCAGCTGTGGCCAAACTGACGAGAAAGAAAGATGGAAAAGCATACTTCTCTGTCTCAGAGAGATGTATCATCTCCATCTCCTTTCTCTTCATCCCAAATGGCACCCTATTACCTATGTAACGCACTACTTTTGACCAGAGACCTATGAGGCTCTACATAAGGGATTGGGTGCCATTAGGGACAGATACTTCTCCACTCAGTGCATCAAAAACAGACAGAAGAACAACAACAGGGCAGTAGCCAGAGAGACAGCCCCATGCCCCTTGATGCATATTTCACAGTGGCAATCTAAAAACACCTTCAGGCCTCCGCTATGTCTAGGGAAGGTATCTCTTTTATTGACTACATTTGCTTCAGTTCAGACAGTGAAATGAGTGACCATAGTTTTCTCTTTGGATGTTGCATGGACTAGCTCTAAGTGTACAGTAGAACAACCCATTTCTACTGTTTTATTATCTACATTTGCTTTAGATTTGAACAGGGGAGTGAAATGATCACATTTTTGTGAATATCTTTGTGATGTTGCACAGACTGCCTTTGAGTGCAGGACGCATTGCCTGCAGAAATAACTTGTTTTATAAGAAATATATATTTTTTTTTACAAGATATCCCTCTAGTGGTGTGGGGGCTGTGCTTTGGTCAAGTGGGTGGGGTTATATCCTTCCTGTTTGGCCCTGTGCGGGGGTGTCATCGGATGGGGCCACAGTGTCTCCTGACCCCTCCTGTCTCAGCCTCCAGTATTTATGCTGCAGTAGTTTATGTGTCGGGGGGCTAGGGTCGGTTTGTTATATCTGGAGTACTTCTCCTATCCTATCCGGTATCCTGCGTCAATTTAAGTATGCTCTCTCTAATTCTCTCTTTCTCTCTTTCTTTCTGTCTCTCAGAGGACCTGAGCCCTAGGACCATGACCCAGGACTACCTGACATGATGACTCCTTGCTGTCCCCCGTTCACCTGGCCGTGCTGCTGCTCCAGTTTCAACTGTTCTGCCTGTGATGATTATTATTTGACCATGCTGGTCATTTATGAACATTTGAACATCTTGGCCATGTTCTGTTATAATCTCCACCTGGCACAGCCAGAAGAGGACTGGCCACCCCACATAGCCTGGTTCCTTTCTAGGTTTCTTCCTAGGTTTTGGCCTTTCTAGGGAGTTTTTCCTAGCCACTGTGCTTCTACACCTGCATTGCTTGCTGTTTGGGGTTTTAGGCTGGGTTTCTGTACAGCACTTTGAGATATCAGCTGATGTACGAAGGGCTATATAAATACATTTGATTTGATTTTATTTTAATTATTGGCTTTATTTGCTTTAGATTTGATAGTGTGAAAAAGTGAAAATGCTTCATGAATATATTTGGTTCGAGAGTGCTTCGTGAATATCCTTGGTGGTCGCACGGACAGCCTCTGAGTTGCAAGCCACATGGCCTATAGACTATATTGGCAGTACCTAATTAGATAGCTAATCCAGAGTGTCTTTCTCTACAGTGACACTTTCATGTGTGGTGTCAAATCAAGCTGAGCTACGGGCCATGCCGCAGCCCTACCTCTTTAGCCTCTGTTAGCATCACAGTGAGCTCGTTAGGCCGTGCCCCAAAAAGCCTTATGTGCCCTGGTCAAAAACAGTGCACTATATAGAGAATATGGTGCCTTTTGGGACTCAGACAGGTTGTTAGGCTAGCTACCTCCAGGGAAGCTGCAGGCCAGGCTGAGGCTAGGCCACACTTAATGGCCGTAACAACAACATTATTAGCTAATAAAGGTTGATAGCCCTCACTGGTCAATACATTTGGGAGGGCAGGCAGGACAACAGCAGAGGTGTTGCGCTTCAAATCAAATGAATTTATAAAGCCCTTCTTACATCAGCCGATGTCACAAAGTGCTATACAGAAACCCAGCCTAAAACCCCAAACAGTAAGCCATGCAGATGTAGAAGCACGGTGGCTAGGAAAAACTCCCCAGAAAGGCAGAAACCTAAGAAGAAACCTAGAGAGGAACCAGGCTCTGAGGGGTCACCAGTCCTCTTTTGGCATCACATGTCGACTCACTGACTGAATTCATCTCTCTGTCACAACCAGCTAGGAGGACTCCAGGTAGGTGGTATGAGACCAGACAGCGGGGAAGGAGAGGGTTGTGTTTAGACGTTAAAGTGACACTCCTCTGGCCTTAAGGATGCAGGACCACAACTGATTATTTTTTTCAATGGTTTTTGTCATGATTTTATTTACGAATGTGTATTTGTGTACTTATCTATGTGTATGTTCAACATTATCTAATAAACAAATCTAATCTAGTAAAACAACTAGTATCTTAAGACAATACCATAAAGGGAAAGCCAGTGTCATAACAGAGTTACTCCATGAGGACATTTCCTACTCACAAAGACTGAGAGAAACTTGGCTCCATGTGTGATCATGAAGAAAATCTATTAATAGGAAGATAAAGGAGCAATCTTTCACCAATGTGGCGGATGGAGAATACAGATCCTTGACCCAGTTGGCTTTTGTGTCCTGGTGCTCACAAGCGCGCGCGCACACACACACACACACACACACACACACACACACACACACACACACACACACACACACACACACACACACACACACACACACACACACACACACACACACACACACACACACACACACCACCGCAGAGCAGCAGCGCAGGGAGCCCAAGGAGTTGACTTTGGCAACCGACCCATCCTCTCCTCTCTCACACGCTAACAATCATGTTTAATTAAGATGCTCAAGTTTCAGAGCAGAATTAGAGCACTGCATTGATTTGGCTGTCAGCAGTGTAAACTGTGCCATCTCTTTTATCCACATGACTCTCAGTATAATAAACTGATGAAACTGACAGATTGCAAATAAACCCTTTCGTGCAGATTTCAACAGAAGTTAAATAAATTCCAACACCTCCAAATAATCAAATACCGCTGCCTAATTTATGCAGCTCACTGTAAATTAATCTTTCATAAAAAATGAGCAATTTAAATGGACCCAGGATCCCCCATGAGGGGGGTAGTCTAGTCTAATGGTATTTAGCTACCTAGCATTTTACCACACATGGCCCCAGGAGGTGTGTGGACTGTGTGAGTGTCTTTGGGCATGGTATTCTCATCAGGCATTATAGGGATATTTGATAAGCCCATGGAGGGAGGGTTTCTTCATGGCCCTGTGATGTGATCTTAGGTGGTGTAGAGCATTAGCCTTTAAACCAGAGACTACATCCCAAATGGCACCATATTCCCTACATAGTGCACAATATAGGGAATAGGATCCCATTTGGGAAGCATCCAGAGACTCACTGTCCCCTGGGCTGGATTTACTACAGCACAATGCAACACAGGCCTGACTGCCTGCCTGCTGAGAGAAGCACTCCACTCCACACACATACAAACAGACAGAAACACACACATACACAGGCAGGTATGTCCACACACATACACACTTCAAATCTTCTAAAGATTGCAACTTTCAGAGTGTTGCGACCGGGGTGGCACCACACCACCATCACGATTTACAAACAGGTCCCTTTACTGTTATCCCACTCCACACACACACGCACGCACACACACACACACACACACACACACACACACACACACACACACTGAGGCAAACACAACCAGCTCTGCTCCAGTCCAGACCAGAAAATCTTGACTTTCTCTATTTGGAATATGTTGCCTAGTGCCAGAGGAGTACTTTTCTTATTTCTGAAATGATGAGGACAGTGGAGTGCGGTGAAGCTGGCACCAGCACCCTCAATGCAATGTACTTATTTTACAGTTAAAGAGGTATAATCTTTCTCTCTCTTTATTTCACTCTGTCTCGCTCTCTCTCTGGATTGCGTGTGCACTCTATCCCTCCCTCCCTCCCTCCCTCCCTCCCTCCCTCCCTCCCTCCCTCCCTCCCTCCCTCCCTCCCTCCCTCCCTCCCTCCCTCCCTCCCTCCCTCCCTCCCTCCCTCCCTCCCTCCCTCCCTCCCTCCCTCCCTCCACTACATTGACTTCAGCCCTCTCCTTTTATCTATTACATTGTCAGGGTGAAGGATATTAACTCTATAAAACAGCATCATTAGCTGACGAGCAATTCAATTCCTTAGTCTCATCTCGCAGAGAAGAAAAGACCCAGCCTTGAAAAACTTCTCCGTCATTACTCTTTTATTCAGCCGTCTAGGTAGCTTTTGTTTCAAGTAAACTACATCCTTTTCTGTTTCAAAATAAGTCTTTTCAGCGTTTCAACTTTTCACAGATGGGCGAGGTGGAGGGCGGGAGGCCATTAGGCATGTTACTTCTGCATGGTTAAAGAAAGGACTAACAGAGACTGTGGCGTCAATGAGGAGTCAAGAGGGTCGGCTGCTGCCCGCCTCTCGCTGTTATGTTCCCATCTCCATTACAACCCCATTCATTACCCTGTAGTGATCTTAACGAGTCCCGCCCCCCTCCACCCACATATAAAAGAGGATTTTTACAAATTAACCAATCAAAGAAGCTTTCCTCCCTTGGCCCACCAATCAAATAGTTTTTTTTGTTCTTATTCTCAACCAATCAAAGAGGCCCCATCAGCCCCATTGTGTTCTGGGCCATAGACAAAAGGCAGACAAGTAAGTAAGTAAGAGATCTTCTTAAAGAGTAATTAATTACAATTACAGCCTTGCTTTGATCCAGGCCTAGGGCAGGTGGTGTTGAAGACTTCCTTAAACATAGAGAGGAAGGATGGAGAGAAGAGGAAGGTAAATCAATGAATGAATTAAGTGAATTAGAGTGTGTGTGAGAGAGAGAGAGAGAGAGAGAGAGAGAGAGAGAGAGAGAGAGAGAGAGAGAGAGAGAGCACAAGGGAGGAATACGACAATGAGGACAGAATTTAAAAAAATGGAACATATCTCTCAGGTGAAGAAGTCATTGTAGGACCTCTTGTGCAAAGTGTAGGGTTCACTCACCCTTCAAATCATGTGTTGGAATTTAGGGGTTGATTTTAATACCTAAATAAAATGTTGGGGGCTTGGGCTACTGAACAGAACAAGACAATGCTGATGCTCTATGCTTTCTGCTTGGCTTTGTCCAAAATGCACCCTATTCCCAATATAGTGCACTACTTTAGACCAGGACCCAATGGGGCTCTGGTCAGAAGTGAATAGTGCTTTGCTTAAAGTAGTGCACTACGTAAGGAATAGGGTGGCACTTCGATGCATCCATTGTCTTGATTAATGACTGCTTCCATTCCTGCTTCCAGTGGTAATTACAACCAGGCAATTGGATTTCAGGGGTCGGCTTGAAACGAAGAGGGCCAAGGAGAGAATGGAAGAAGGAACACTACACACCCTGGTTGTCTTTATTAAGCCGTGACAAAATACTGTGTCTGGGTCTCAAATGGCACCCAATTCCCCATATAGTGCACTACTTTCACCAGGGTCCATGGCACCCAATTCCCCATATAGTGCACTACTTCCACCAGGGTCCATGGCACCCAATTCCCCATATAGTGCACTACTTTCACCAGGGTCCATGGCACCCAATTCCCCATATAGTGCACTACTTTCACCAGGGTCCATGGCACCCAATTCCCCATATAGTGCACTACTTTCACCATGGTCCATGGCACCCAATTCCCCATATAGTGCACTACTTTCACCAGGGTCCATGGGGCAGACATTAGACAGGGTGGAGAGCAAAGGAAGAACATGTAATATAGAAAAGAAACATAATTATAAAGACAACTGGAAGTTGAGAGGTGGAAAGCAAAGCACTCAGAAGAGAGGGAAACAGAGAGAGAGAGAGGTTCGATTAAAGGCCCAGTGGTAGCTCGAGTTTAGCTCACCACAACAATGTTATTAGTTTGTTGTTTCCTGAAGTTAATTTGGCCTTGGGTCAATGCCTCTGACCTCACCATCTCTCTCCCCACCTCTCCCCCTCCCCCTCCCTCCCACCTCAGTCATTATTTCTGTCCACAAGTGAAATTGGCCGAGGGCTAATCAACATGTAGCTCCTCCGAGTGTGTTATTACACAGGATGTGATGGATGGTACAATTACACCCAATGTCACTTAGCTAAATGGCTATGTAATCCTAATGACTTTTTATTCAAACAGTGACTAGTTAACGCACAGCGAGGGGGAATCAGAGATGTGTGTGTGAATGTGTGTGTGTGTGTGTGTGTGGGGGGGGGGGGCTCTGTGTGTGAAACACTGAGGAAGAGAACAACAAAGTATTCTGCTGGTGTGGTGAGCTGAAGAGAGAGCAAAGCATTGTGGGGAGGAGGGTGAGCTAATAAGATCAATGTATATCGCTGTTGTCATGATGAATGGAATACCACCCTCAACCCCCTAGAAGCATGTGATAAGGAGCCTCAATGCAAGCTGTTGTTTTCACTGTGAAATTGAGAAGTTGAGAGGAGGAGTTGATGATGTGGGAAGTCATTGGCTGTGAGCATTTCAAATGGCGCCCTATTCCCTATATAAACTCAGCAAAAAAAGAAAAGTCCCTTTTTCAGGACCCTGTCTTTCGAACATAATTAATACAAATCTAAATAACTTCATTGTAAAGGGTTTAAACACTATTTCCCATGCTTGTTCAATGTACCATACACAATTAATGAAAATGCACAGGTCTGTAAGCACACTAACAGCTTACAGACGGTAGGCAATTAAGGTCATAGTTATGAAAACGTAGGACACCAAAGAGGCCTTTCTACTGACTCTGAAAAACACCAAAAGAAAGATGCCCAGGGTCCCTGCTCGTCTGCGTGAACGTGACTTAGGCATTCTGCAAGGAGGCATGAGGACTGCAGATGTGGACAGGGCAATAAATGTCCGTACTGTGAGATGTCTAAGACAGCGCTACGAGGAGACAAGACAGACAGCTGATCGTCCTCACAGTGGCAGACCACGTGTAACAACACCTGCACAGGATCGGTACATCCGAACATCACACCTGCGGGACAGGTACAGGATGGCAACAACAACTGCCCGAGTTACACAAGGAACGCACAATCCTTCCATCAGTGCTCAGACTGTTCGCAATAGGCTGAGAGAGGCTGGACTGAGGGCTTGTAGGCCTGTTGTAAGGCAGGTCCTCACCAGACATCACCGGCAACAACGTCGCCTATGGGCACAAACCCACCGTCGCTGGAACAGACAGGACTGGCAAAAAGTGCTCTTCACTGACGAGTCGCGGTTTTACCTCACCAGGGGTGATGGTCAGATTGGCGTTTATCGTTGAAGGAACGAGTGTTACACCGAGGCCTGTACTCGATTTGGAGGTGGAGGGTTCGTCATGGTCTGGGACGGTGTGTCACAACATCATCGGACCGAGCTTGTTGTCATCTCAACGCTGTGTGTTACAGGGAAGACATCCTCCTACCTCATGTGGTACCCTTCCTGCAGGCTCATCCTGACATGACCCTCCAGCATGACAATGCCACCAGCCATACTGCTCGTTCTGTGCGTAATTTCCTGCAAGATAGGAATGTCAGTGTTCTGCCACGGCCAGCGAAGAGCCCTGATCTCAATCCCATTGAGCACATCTGGGACCTGTTGGATCGGAGGGTGAGGGCTAGGGCCATTGCCCCCAGAAATGTCCGGCAGGTGCCTTGGTGGAAGAGTGGGGTAACATCCCACAACACGAACTGGCAAATCTGGTGTAGTCCATGAGGAGGAGATGCACTGCAGTATTTAATGCAGCTGGTGGCCACACCAGATACTGTTACTTCTGATTTTGACCCCCCCTTTGTTCAGGGACACATTATTCCATTTATGTTAGTCACATGACTGTGGAACTTGTTCAGTTTATGTCTCAGTTGTTGATTCTTGTTATGTTCATACAAATATTTACACCATACGTTTGCTGAAAATAAACGCAGCTGACAGTGAGAGGATGTTTCTTTTCTTGCTGAGTTTAGTCAAAAGTAACGCACTCTATAGTGAATATGGTGCCACTTGAGACACCATGTATAAAGACCAATGGAGTGGAGAAATAAGAAGAGATGAATTTAATGCAATGAAGATGGTTGATGGTTTCATATATTCTCTCTCTTTTCCACTCTAGGTTTCCGTCCCAAATGACACCATATTCCTTATTTAGTGCACTTGTTTTGACCAGGGTCCTATGGTTGCTGGTCACAAATAGTGCACTACAGGGAATAGGGTGCCATTTGGTAAGCAGACTAGCTCTACCACAAGACAAAAGCTTCTCTCCCCTCGGTTGCCTGTTATTTAAAACGAGGCCATACTGAGGAACTGGATCCCACCAATCCATAATCCTAGCCAGGCAGTGTAACGACCAACCAGGCAGTGTAACGACCAACACGCAGGCGCACATGCACACGCACTCAGATGCATACATTCGGACGCACATGCACAAAACAACAAGATGGATTCTCTGTCACCGTCAGCAACAGCAGCCAGCCTGCCAAGCGTTGTAGTGCTCAAGAATTCCCCATCAAATGATCCCTCATGCCCCAGCTGTTGTCCCCTCCCTCCCCACCACATAATTATTCTGCATTTCCTATGTTTATCTGCTTTGTCCTGCACAGCTATTCTCAGGACATTGTCTCATCTTGACTTTCAGATTAAACTGATCGTAGTTTGCACTGATCATGATAGAGAGAGAGAGAGAGAGAGAGATCCATCTAGACAGACACCGTTGCCCTAGAGCACACAAACTATATATACCTCGGCCTAAACATCAGCGCCACAGGTCCTTCTATGCCATCACAAGGAACATAACATTTGACAAACCAATTAGGATATGGCAAAATATACTTGAATCAGTTATAGAACCCATTGTCCTTTATGGTTGTGAGGTCTGGGGTCCACTCACCAACCAATAAATCACAAAATGGGACAAACACCAAATTGAGACTGCATGCAAAATTATGCAAAAATATCCTCTGTGTACAATGTAAAACAACCAATAACGAGGCCAATACCCGCTAATTATCAAAATCCAGAAAAGAGCTGTTAAATTCTACAACCACCTGAAAGGAAGCGATTCCCAAACCTTCCATAACAAAGCCATCACCTACAGAGAATAACATGTGGAAGAGTCCTCTAAGCAAGCTGGTCCTGGGGCTCTGTTCACAAACACAAACAGACCTGACAGATCCTCAGGACAGCAACACAATTAGACCCAACCAACTCGTTAAAAAACAAAAAGATCCTTACTTGACACATTGGAAACAATTAACAAAAAAACAGATCAAACTAGAATGCTATTTGGCCCTAAACAGAAAGTACACAGTGGCAGAATACCTGACCCAAAATGAAGGAACGCTCTGACTACGTACAGACTCACTAAGCAGAGCCTTGCTATTGAGAAAGGTTGCCATAGGCAGACCTGGTTGTCAAGAGAAGACAAGCAATGTGCACTCTGCCCACAAAATGAGGTGGAAACTGAGGTGCACATTTCCCTCAGATTACACAGATCCACAAAGAATTCAAAAACAAATTGGGTGAAATACCACAGGCTGCATCACAGCAGTAACATTTGAGACCTGTTGCCACAAGAAAAGGGCAATCAGTGAAGAACAAACAACATTGTAAATACAACCCATATTTATGTTTATTTACTTGAACTATTTTCACATTGTTACAACACTTTATAAGAGATAATATCACATTTTAAATGTCTTTATTCTTTTGGAACTTGTGTGAGTGTAATATTTACTGTTCACTTGTTATTGTTTATTTTCTTTATCCATTTCACTTGCTTTGGCAATGTAAACATATGTTTCCAATGACAATAAATCCCCTTGAATTGAATAAAGAGAGAGAGAGAGATCATTACTCAGAGAGAGAATAGGTCAGGGCTGGGTTCAGAGAACCACTTCCAGGTTCCATCTGCATCATTAAGCTGCCATGGTGAAAGAGATGCAATCGGACAGAGATACTATGAGAAGACAAGACCTTACAATCTCACACTACAGTCCTGGAAACAGACACACAACTGGACTGTGATACTATGTTTAATAAAAGACTCAGAGAGAGGCCACTAGGCAAAGAAACTATAAGACAAAGCACTTCTCTTCCTCCATCTACAGTCCTAGAGACAGACGCAGAGTAGAAGCTACACGACAAAGATACTATAAAAAGACAAAATATATTTTAAGACGACAAATGTTCTATCTTTTTCCCTCTCCCTCTCTCTCTCTCGCTCTCTCTCTCTCTCTCCCTCTCCCTCTCTCTCTCGCTCTCTCTCTCATAGTACAGGGCCCATGTTCACAAAATAGTCCCAGAGCAGGAGTGCTTATCTAGGATCTGTTTCATCTTTCATAATGAATACATTAATATGGACAGGGTGGACAATCCCATTCTGAGACGCTTTTTGAATGCAGTCCGAGACACAGACAGAAAGACAAGACAAAGACAGGCGACACTCCTCCAGACAGATATGAAATACTTTGGTTCAGAAGCTCAAGGTCTTTTCTCTCTTATCACATCTCTAACGTCTCCTCCACGTTCCACAGTGAATTAAAAAATGGACGAACAGAATAAAGCGGAGGATATGCTGTGCCTGTTTTCAGAGTCCTTTTATCACAGCATAGCTAGGCTAATGAAGGACATGGCCGGGTCACTCAGCCTATTGTGGCCAGGCTAGCTCAGACACAGATCAGCCCTGAACAGCTATCCTGGCTCCTCCAGCTGAGGCAGACATGCTTTTGTAAAAATTGATTTCAATTTGCCTCGTGAAACTTCTCCTTCCCCTATCGTTCACCTTTTGTCAGTCGACACGGAGGAGAGGAGTAGAGGAGAGTCAGATACGGTGTGGAGACGTCTGAGAAGGCAGTCCAGAGCGGGGTGGCCTTTTGTACTCCTTTACTCCTTTCTCTCTCTTTCTCTCTCTCCTGGTTCCTTTTATTCACTGGCCAGTGTTCTGCAGTGATAAGCAAAGAGCAGCCACCGGTCCCTCTCTGTATGGCTCTCTCTGTGTACGTGTCACTGTGTGTGTGGATGTGTCAGTGTGCGGTTGTGCATGTCTCACTCTCTCTCTCGATCGTGTCCTTCTGCAAAGATCTTTTGGCAAACCCCAATCGGGCTTTATTCTTTTCAAGTGAGTACAATTGAGAACAATTCTACTCTAGGCTGAAAATGTCATTTGAATAATGTCGCAAAAGCCCTGTTATGTGAATGTTTTATTCCTTTCACTCCATGTGGATCGGTTCAGGTGTGGGTCTATTCTGGACAGATAGTAGAAAGGCATAATAGCAGGCCAGTCTGGCTGTATTTTTACTTCAGATACTGATGCGCTGTTTGTTGCCGATCATCATTCTCCCAGGTCCCTCCCAGCAGTTAATCAGGAAGCTTAACACGTGTTCGGCATCCTTTCCAATTCACATAACTATTCCTCAATGTTTTAATCTGATTAGGCTACTTCAAAAGTCTCCTGTAGGCTAGGTTACTTGCGCATGTTCATCCATTCCAGCATCCAAACTGTCCAACAGCCATTCGATTCATGGAAAGAGACATCCGTTACAAAACACGAATAAGTTTAATTACATTCGGAGATTCGATACTGAGTAGGGAGGGATGTATTGTCTGTCAGTCGAGATTGACATCCTCTACTTGATTGTGTTGTTGAAAATGAAAACCATAATGATCAGCGCACAATGTCTGTAATCGTATGGTGCATTGGCAAAGAGATCCGTTGGTGAAAAATGTGTTGCATGTATTATAAATACAACATCAACATTTTCAAATCTGATTTACCTCTAGCTGATCATTGTCTGCATCCGTCTATGACCTTCTGGCCCGTTACCCCTGTGTGGCATCGACTCAAAACCACAAAACCATGCTGAAATGAGTAAAGTCAATATCCACGTTTATAAACACAGGGTCGCTACAGTCATTGTTATTTATGGTCATTTTGAGGGTATAAGGTGTGAACATTTTTTTTTGTTAAGTAAACAAATACATTATTTATAACACCCTCCATCCCGAGGTGATGGACACCCTCCATCCCGAGGGGATGGACACCCTCCATCCCGAGGTGATGGACACCCTCCATCCCGAGGGGATGGACACCCTCCATCCCGAGGAGATGGACACCCTCCATCCCGAGGTGATGGACACCCTCCATCCCGAGGGGATGGACACCCTCCATCCCGAGGAGATGGACACCATCCATCCCGAGGTGATGGACACCATCACTTCACTTTTTTACTCTCTGAGGTCAGAAAAGAAGAGAGAGAGATGAACTGAGAGAGAGGGTGAGAGAAAGAGACAGAGAGAAGTATAGATAAAGTGAGTGAGAGCGAGAGAGACAGAGGGAAAAATAAATAGTGTCCCCTTCTAAACGTCTAGACGTCATGTCCAGACACCCCTGAATCCTGTCTCTGTACACAAACCGGTGGGTCGGTAACCAACCTAGCCATCCACCATGATGGATGGCCCTTTAATGAAGATGTCAATCAAAGGTGTGTAACATCATTAGCTGTTTCTGGGAGAAGAGGAGAAGACACTGTGTCCCAGCCAGGCCTGAACTACAGGGCCATGCATCTTCCTGACACTTAAGTTGCGTCCCAAATGGCAACCTATTCCCTATATAGTGCTCTACTTTGGAACATCTCCCTATAGGCCCTGGTTAAAAGTAGTGCACTATATCGGAAATAGGGTGCCATTTGGGACGTACACAGCAGCAACTTATGTCAACAGAGAGCAGGAGCTAGTTATTGACATCGACTAAAACCTCTGTTCACAACAATGGTGATTGTCAATAGAGTGACTGGCTGTACCTGGGCTGTCAGGTGAAGGGTTGGACAACCACCACGTGATCTGATCACTGTCCCAAGTGGCTGGATGCCAGAACTACGACAGGATGACAAGGATTGAAGGAATGAAGGGTGGGAGGTAGGGAGGGAGGGAGGGAGGGAGGGAGGGAGGGAGGGAGGGAGGGAGGGAGGGAGGGAGGGAGGGAGGGAGGGAGGGAGGGAGGGAGGGAGGGAGGGAAGAGAGAACAAGAGCTACCTCAGAGTGAAAGAGAGAGAATGAGAAGGAGAATGAGAACAAGAAAACATGAGAGAGAATCTCCGGGGTGGCTCCAGCCAACACAGTCAAACCAGTAAATCACGTAAAGGAAGAAGAAGCAATTTGAGGCGCTTCTTTCATTTCCACGCTCTATCTATCCACTATCTATCTATTCCAGCAGCGGGGCCATGACAGACAGGGGATAGAATGGCCTCCCCAAACCCAGCAGGGCCACAGAGAGAAAATGTATCTGTCAGTCAGCCTGGGAAAAAAACGTTTAAACCTTGATACAGCACTGTGCACTGTGCAAGATTACACACACACACACACAAGCAGACGGACGCAGGGACAGACGCATGTACGCATGAAAGTGCAAACACATCATGCATACACACACACGCGCATGCACAAACACAGCATGCACGCACACATAACCACACACTGAAGCACACAAAGGCCCAGACATACATCTCACAACGCTCTCTAAATAATCATTCCAAGGGAGTAGGGTTTAAAGCGAATGTCACCAAACACATAGACACCCTCATCTACCTCATACTACCACCCCTTGCCTGCTGTAATGTGTTCCTATATAGAACAGGGAGAATCAATATAAATCTAGTGGATAGTGGCATTAGGCATCTCTCTGCTTCTGTCTGCTTAGCTCCTATAACTGTGTCTTTCCTGACCACCATCAGTCAGACAGCAGACTGAGATCCAAGAGAAAAAGTTAGAGCCTACACAGAATTCCAACATTGCCTTCAACGCCTCCCCCCTCTCTCTCTCGCTCCTTCTCTCTCTAGCTCTATCTCTCTCTCTCTCTCTCTCACACATTCTCTCTCTCGCTCCTTCTCTCTCTAGCTCTCTCTCTCTCTCTCTCTCACACATTCTCTCTCTCGCTCTTTCTCTCTCTCCCTTTCTCGCTCCTCCTCTCGTTCTCTCTAGCTATTTCTCTCTCTCGCTCTCTTGCTAACTCTCACTCTGTCTCGCTTTTGCTCTCTCGCTCTCTCGGCTCGTTCTCTCTCGGGTCTTTCTCTCTCTCGCTCTCTCGCTCTCTTTTTCTCTCTTTCTCTCGCTCTCTTGCTGTCGTTCTCTCACACTCTCATTCTCTTGTTCTCTCTTGCTCCATCTCTCGCTCTCTCGTTCTCTCTCGCTCTTTCTATCTCTTACTCTTTCTCTCGCTCTCTCGCTCTTTCTTTCTCTCTCTCTCGATCTCTCTCACTCCTCTCTCTTGCACTCTCTCTCTCTCTCTTGCTCTCTCGCACTCTCGTTCTCTCTCGCTCGCTCCTTCTCACTCTCTCTTGCTCCTTCTCTCTCTCGCTTTCTCACACTTTCTCTCTCTCGCTCTCTCTCACTCTCTCGGTCTCTCTCTCTCGCTCTCTCTCAGCTCTTTCTCTCTCTCGCTTTTTCTCTCTCGCTCTTTCTCTCTCGCTCTTTCTTTCTCTCACGCTCTTTCTCTCTCTTGCTCTTTCTCTCTCGCTCGCTCTCTCTCGCTCGCTCTCTCTCGCTCGCTCTCTCTCTCTTTCGCTCTTGCTCTCTCTTGCTCTTTCTCCCTCTCGCTCGCTCTCTCTCACTCGCTATCACTCTCGCTAACTCTCGCTCTGTCTCGCTTTTGCTCTCTCATGCTCGCTCTTGGATCTTTCTCTCTTGGATAATTCTCTCTCTCGCTCGTTCTCTCCCTTGCTCTCGCTCTCTCCCGCTCTCTCTCTCTCGGCTCTTTCCCTCTTGGCCCTTTCCATCTCTCGCTCTTCTTTCTCTCTCTCTCTCTGTCGCTCTTTCTCTCTCGCGCGCTCTCGCTCTTTCTCTCTTTTTCTTTCTCTCTCTGGCTCTATTGTTCTTTCTCTCTCTCGCTCTTTCTCTCTTTCCATCTCTCGCTCTTTCTTTCTCTCTCTCTCTCTGTCGCACTTTCTCTCTCTCGCTCTTTCTCTTTTTCTTTCTCTCTCTGGCTATCTTGTTCTTTCTCTCTCTCGCTCTTTCTCTCTTTCTCTCTCTCGCTCTTTCTCTCTCTATCTCGTTCTCTCGCTCTCTCGTTCTCTCTCTCTCTTTCTCTCTCTCTCTTTTTCTCTCCCTCCCTCTCCATCTCTCTCTCGCTCTCTCTCACTCTCTATCGCTCTCTCTCTCACTCTTTCTCTCTCTCCCTCTCTCGGTCTCGCTCTCTCGGCCTCTCGCTCTCTCGCTCTTTCTCTCTCGCTCTTTCTCTCTCGCTCTCTCGGTTTCACGGTCTCTCGCTCTCTCGGTCTCAAGCTCTCTCCCTCCCTCTTTCTTTGTGCAGGGTTATCTCTCTCTCTCTGTCCTTATTCATGTCATATTAAAGTGATGGAAATGAACTTGCGAGCACGCTAATAGCGATTGTCAATCCAATCTAGGCGCGCCTCAAAGACAGGAGCTCGCCAACACTTCATCAGTCTTCATTAATAATGAAGGGTGCTGAGGAACAGGGGAACGTAATCTGAGCTCTGTGTCCCAAATGGCACACTATTCCCTAAAAAGTGCAGTACTTTTGACCAGTGCTCTATGGGCCCTGTATGTTCAAATGTAGTGCACTATGTTGGGAATAGCATGCCAGTTGGGATGTATTCTGCTCTCATCTAGCCTAGCAACTACCCAGCCAGGCAGTACACATACACCAACCAACCACGCCTGAGGGACAAATAACCAGCCTGTAAAAAGTGAGAAGAAGAGGAGGAGAGGGGGAGAGAGGAAAAGAGAGAAAGAGGGAGAGTTTCCTTCCCCATCCAAGCTGTATCAGGACAGAGGCTGCAGGATAGGTAGAGGATGGCCCACAACACAAGAGGTGGAGGGAGAGTAAGTTTCCTTCCCCATCCAGGCTGTATCAGGACAGAGGCTGCAGGATAGGTAGAGGATGGCCCACAAAACAAGAGGTGGAGGGAGAGTAAGAAAAAAATGCAGATCAAAGTCTCACTCTTATCATGTCCCTATTTCGATGCACAGAGGTAGGTGTCTGCTGTCATTAATGCAGACAGCTCCTCTTATCCTGAGTAGAGGCGACTGGCTGGGGACAGACTACTTTAAATGACTCCTCTGCTCCTCCGTGTTCTCCAGGCTCATTAAACCCTATTTGACCTCTGTCCTCTGGAACACACAGGGTCAAAATAACTCCAGGGGACTGACTGCTACTGTAAGGGCCATTATGATGTTGTTTTAAAGTTCCCGACCCACAACCCAATCAGCCCAGTCTCGTGCTATATACACTGAGTGCACAAAACATTAAGAACACCTTCCTAACATTCCTAATACTTTTACCCTCAGAACAGCTTCAATTCGTCAGGGCATGGCCTCTACAAGGTGTCAAAAGCATTCCACAGGGATGCTGGCCCGTGTTGACTCCAATTTTTCCCACAGTTGTGTCAAGTTGGCTGAATGTCCTTTGGGTGGGGGATCGTTCTTGATTCACATGGGAAACTGTCGTGAAAAACCCAGTCGTTTTTGACACAAACCAGTGCACCTGGCAACTACTACCATACACTGTTCAAAGGCAGATATTTTGTCATGCCCATGAACACAATCCATGTCTCAAATGTCTCAAGGCTTAAAAAATCCTTCTTGAACCTGTCTCCTCCCCCATACACTGATTGAAGTGGATTTAGAGATGCGCTCTGCAGAAATCTAATTTCAGTTTATGTAACAAAACAAGCAAGAATACAGTAGAGAATCATTGTACCATCTAAACCGCTGCACAAAACCGAAAGTAATAGACACAAAAACGAAACTTAAGAATGGGAAGCATAGAACTAGCGCGCATACTATGGAACATATCTACATCAATAAGGTGTCATAGCTTTTACCTAGATTCACCTGGTCTGGCTATGTCATGGAAAGAACAGGTGTTGTTAATGTTTTGTACACTCAATGTATAAAACAATATAAAATAATACTCACTGAACTACTTTTCAAATGGAGTTGTAATGTCAATGTAGTTATGTTTTAATTTGAGAATGATGTGCTGCTGGGAGTAATAATACAAAGTTTATATAGCACTTTTGAGAGAGAGAGAGAGAGAGAGAGATAGAATTTCTTATCAGACCCCCTCCAACCCGCCACCTCTTTTCTTCCCAGTCTCTAATCGTCAAGCTAATGATGTGAAACCTAATGGAAATATTTACAGTTTCCGTTTGTCAATGATAGTGGTATAATTAACACCATGGACTGTGGCTCAAATGGCACACTATTCCCTAAAATAGTGCACTATTCTTTCCAAAAGTTGGATGGATCCTGGTCAAAAGTAGTGCACAACAATATATAGGGAATAGGGTGACATTTGAGACACCAATCACATCACTCCATTTAACAGTAGAGACACAAGGCAGGGAGCCACTATTAGCCAGGCAGGGGGCTGATAGGTTGGGAGAGTTGGAGGGCTTTGTGCTAGAAGGAGGATTGTCTATAGATGAATTGTCTCGATACGCAATTGTGCTATGAAGCGGTAAAACTGTACGTACAGCCTGCAGGTACAATGCTTTATTAGTTGTTATAAGCATGTATGAAACTTAATCATGTCTTATTATAAGGTTTATAACATATTAAGCTAGTGAGCCAACCAACCTACGCCAGATGTAGAGGAATGTGGTTGAGTTGTAGATCTTGTGACTGTGGCTACAAGGAGACTGACGTCAGGGTCAGGGAACGGTGAAGGCCTTCTCAGATGGATTACTGGATCATATCCTGCCCATCCAACTGAATGAAGGTGACATAGAAAGTGATCTAAGTGTTACCTTATCTGTGAACCATCATGTGGAAATGAAATGTGCTGCAAGATTTCTTGCATTTTGCTTGCGAGAAACACACTTTCACAAACAAGACGGATTCAACACACATACACATACACAAAATACACACAGAAAAAATCCAATGATCTTGGTGCAGAATTCCAGTTATTAATCTTATAGCTGGGTCTTGATTCATCAGCGGTATGGATGAGGTTTAGAAGATGGACTCTATTTACTGCTAAAGCTGTTCAGGGGGCTTGGGATGCAGCCATCCATCTCTGGCTATCTTTAAAAGGGAGGCAAAGCACAGGCATCACTTTCAATCACCCAGTAGACAGCCAGCCATCCAGCCAAACACACTGCTCAGACTGCCTGGCCACCATGCAGGAAGGAAAGAAGCTTCTAGCTAGGTTTTATTTCCCTCTCCTCTCCCCCTCTACTACACCTCAAGGTGAAGTTTTCCTCCTCCTCCTCCTCCTCCTCCTCCTCCTCCTCCTCCTCCTCCTCCTCCTCCTCCTCCTCCTCCTCCTCCTCCTCCACTGCCCCAGGGATGGCACATTATTAATGTGTTTTAAAATAATAATAATCTTAACAACCCAAAAATACACACATTACCTTGCCCTCCTCCCTGCTCCCGTGCTGCTTGGCACCCTGTGTTTCGAATTAGTATGTTCAATTAACCCTGGTTAATTGTGAAGCCTTGGCACATGCACAGCGCCACGGGGGGCCATTTTGTAAACGAACAGCAACCAGCCTCTGTTATATGGTCATGTAAGAAAATGACAGCGTGTTCTAGCAAGGCTTGTAACCAAGGTTCTAAACCCTGTCACTCGATGTGCATCCCTTCGTGAGTTCTGCATCCCTTCGTGAGTTCTGCATCCCTTCGTGAGTTCTGCATCCCTTCGTGAGTTCTGCAATGGCAAACTGCAGCATACAAAGAGCTAAATTGAACTTTGAACTGATTTTTCTGAGTAGGATTGTAGCTTGTAGCAGAGACTAACGATAATCGTACTGTCTTCACCAGCACATTGCTTCCCTCTCATACTCACAATGTTGAGCAGTGTCCCATTACCTGTTAACTCTGTAGGGGGCCAACGGTAACACTGCACTCTCCACCGCTCCCCTCCACAGCACGCCACACTCTGGCGCTTGCTTTTTCATTGCGGGGGGTAAGGCGATATAGTGGTCGACATTGTTGTTTAGAGGAACACAGAAGGGCTTAAATTCTTCTGTTTTGTTTTGTTATGTAAAACAGTACTGTGTTATGCCTTGATGCTGGTGGCCACACAGATACACAGCTTTTACATAAGAGGAAGACTGTTTCAACACAAAAATACTAAACACCTTTCACTGAGAGTATTTTCTTTAACAAACACGGATTAAAAAGCATTTAAGCAATTGATCAAAGCCATTTTTAGAATGGGGGTTATTGTCACCTACTTTTGCAATGTAATTTCTGAATCGTAACACATAGACCTGGTAAACTTGATTAGGTGACTCTGTCTAAACATTGATCACTGAATCAATGTTGAATACATTTGAGGCCAAGTCCTCTCTGGCCTTGCTGGAGATTGGGTTTCCTACCACTACGTTAAAGCACCATCTCATAAAGTGCTTAGGGTTCAGACAACCACCCAGCCAAACCACCCCATTACAACCCCACAATAATGCAGTCAGCACAACAGGGGTTATCCCCCCCCCCCCCCCCCCCACACACACACAATTCTCCCAAATGGACTGAAATCTTGTGCTGCATCTCAAATGGTACCTTATTCTATATAGTCCATCTAGTTCACTACTTTTAGCAACTAATGTACAGCAGTTCACTGACCTGCCTCCAACCCCCATTAAAACATCATTACCACATCATTATTCCACTTGACCTCAGAGGGTGTGTGAGTGTGCATGTGTATGTAAGTGCGTGTGAGTGAGCGTGTTTTGGGTCACTTAAGCAATTGCACCACTGGTCCCTCATCTAACCTACAATCAATCCCAAACAAACCATTTGATTATTATGTATTCTAAATCTCTATTCAAAGAGGCTATGGATTGTGTTGAATTAGAGAAAAAGAATCAGGTCATCATACGTCCATGAAGTCTCACAGCAAGCAGAGTTAGAGAGGATGACGGTCTGACTGTCACAGACAGCCTAGCTGATTGGTAAGAGAAGACCTAAAATTAAAACCATGTCAGACCAACAAGGTTGAGTGGAGAATGACTGGTTCCAAAGTGAATTGAATAGACACTGAAATATTCAACAATGTGAGGTGTGATTCCAGAACAGATTGTCCAAGTCGTGATTCAAATACTGATGTGTAAGTTGGGTCTTACCCTAAAGAAGGAGAGGTCTAAGATTAAAAGCTAAATAGTTGGGGAAGAAATACAGTGAAAAGCTAAGAAGGGATGGTAGTGTCCGGTCTTACCCTGAGGAAGGAGAGGTCTCTGGAGCGATCGATGCTGGTGATCTCCAGGTTCCCCATCACCACCTCACAGTTCTCATAATACTTCCTTAGGGTGCGGTACTGCTGCTCCAGGTCTGACAGAGTACTCAGCTTGTTCTCTGTGCCGGCGCATACTGCAGAAAGAAAGAGGAGAGAGGAGGAGGTATGTTAGCTATGCATTCATGTGTGTGTTTGTGTGTACAGGAAGCCCCTGAGGCCCAGTGGGCAGATGAGTCCCCGTTAGCGTGTGTCCAGGCTACTGAGTAGACTCCTGCTATGTAATTAAAGCCTGTCTTTTCCACCCATCAAACACCTTTTATCCCCACTAAGACAGGAGACATCTGCCCTGTCAGCTGCTGCTGCTGCTACCGCCCAGAGGACAGCCCAAAACACCCCAAAACAACACAAAATCACAACAAAGCACAATTGAACGCACACACACACACACACACACACACACACACACACACACACACACACACACACACACACTGTGGGCTTAAGTGGTGCTTGGTCCATCAGTAAAGAGGTGAGGCAGTAATTCTAAGAAACATGTCATAACCTCCATTGCCACATGAAAACAAACAGAATAAGGACCTTTCCATTCAGAGGTGAGTAAAAGGTTATGCAAAATACTGCCATATTTAACATCAATAATACAGCCCCACCTGCACTCTTTTTAGAGAGATACAGAGAAGAGAGTGTGTTTCCCTAATGGCACCCTATTCCCTATATAGTGAACTATTTTTGACTAGGTCCATAGTAAAAAAAATAAAAAATGGTGCAATATAAAGGGAACAGCAAGCGATTTGGGATGAAGACACCTTCTCCCACATTACCATTCAACCCTAGCCATGTTGTCACTGTGGGCTGTTTCTAGCCACTTCACGGTTGACAGGGGAGCTATCGCCTTGACAGGAGTGGCAGAATCCTCTCAGAGTTGTCACACAGTCACCCATGAACTGCCACACACCACCATAGGAAACAAACACACACACCTGTTTACTCCAAACACACACACCTGTCTCCTCCAAGACAGCTCCCCTCAACTATCTTACCTCAATTGTATGTACCATTCTGAGAACCCTGTCTCTGTGATCTGTGCTCTCTCTCTCTCTCTCTGTCTGGCAGTTCTTTGTATTTCCCTTATTTTCTAAACGTTTAGCTCACACTTCCCCTCAGAGAAATCAATCAAAAGAAGTCAACCTCTACTCCTTGCTAAACTCAACTCATACCCCCTTGTTGTATTAGCAGTACTGTGAAAGCCAACTTTCATTTGATTTCCTATTTATTTCCCCTCCATTACCTCTCAGAAAATGGATGGATGAGAAACAGAAGAAACAGCTTCAAGGCAACATTGGGCTATAAAGACAAATGAGATCTTGTTCCAACAATTCCTCCTCACATGATATTAGATTACAAGAGGCAGAGGGAGCATACAGATCTCACCGAAGAGTAAAGAGATGCGTACAAAATGATACCCTATTCCGCATAGGAATAAGATGCCATTCGGGACACAACCAAAGCAAGGGAGAGGCAGGTATCAAACAGAGCTAGCATGCAGATCAGGTGTGATGTGGTAATATACAATGAGGCCTGGGTGTTTTCAATAACGGTTAACATTGGTATAGATGGAGGAGGGAGGAGGGGGATCATAATATAGGGTTTCCAGGTAATAAACAGTTATTATAGCCTCAGGGTACCGTGATGAGATGTCAGGTATTGTGGGATGTGCAGGGTGTGTCCCAAATGGCACCCTATGCCCTACATATATGTAGCACTACTTTCAAAAGTAGTGTGTTATGTGGGGATTAGGATGCCATTTGAGATGCAAGCGCAGTCTCCCAGTGAAAAGGACAGTTTATAATATATCATCAGCCAGTCTCCCAGTGAAAAGGACAGTTTATAATATCTCATCAGCCAGTCTCCCAGTGAAAAGGACAGTTTATAATATATCATCAGCCAGTCTCCCAGTGAAAAGGACAGTTTATAATATCTCATCAGCCAGTCTCCCAGTGAAAAGGACAGTTTATAATATAACATCAGCCAGTCTCCCAGTGAAAAGGACAGTTTATAATATAACATCAGCCAGTCTCCCAGTGAAAAGGACAGTTTATAATGTAACATCAGCCAGTCTCCCAGTGAAAAGGACAGTTTATAATATAACATCAGCCAGTCTCCCAGTGAAAAGGACAGTTTATAATATAACATCAGCCAGTCTCCCAGTGAAAAGGACAGTTTATAATATAACATCAGCCAGTCTCCCAGTGAAAAGGACAGTTTATAATATATCATCAGCCAGTCTCCCAGTGAAAAGGACAGTTTATAATATAACATCAGCCAGTCTCCCAGTGAAAAGGACAGTTTATAATATATCATCAGCCAGTCTCCCGGTGAAAAGGACAGTTTATAATATAACATCAGCCAGTCTCCCAGTGAAAAGGACAGTTTATAATATAACATCAGCCAGTCTCCCAGTGAAAAGGACAGTTTATAATATAACATCAGCCAGTCTCCCAGTGAAAAGGACAGTTTATAATATAACATCAGCCAGTCTTCCCAGTGAAAAGGACAGTTTATAATATAACATCAGCCAGTCTCCCAGTGAAAAGGACAGTTTATAATATAACATCAGCCAGTCTCCCAGTGAAAAGGACAGTTTATAATATAACATCAGCCAGTCTCCCAGTGAAAAGGACAGTTTATGAAAAGGACAGTTTATAATATAACATCAGCCAGTCTCCCAGTGAAAAGGACAGTTTAACATAGCCAGTCTATAACATCAGCCAGTCTCCCAGTGAAAAGGACAGTTTATAATATAACATCAGCCAGTCTCCCAGTGAAAAGGACAGTTTATAATATAACATCAGCCAGTCTCCCAGTGAAAAGGACAGTTTATAATATAACATCAGCCAGTCTCCCAGTGAAAAGGACAGTTTATAATATAACATCAGCCAGTCTCCCAGTGAAAAGGACAGTTTATAATATATCATCAGCCAGTCTCCCAGTGAAAAGGACAGTTTATAATATAACATCAGCCAGTCTCCCAGTGAAAAGGACAGTTTATAATACAACATCAGCCAGTCTCCCAGTGAAAAGGACAGTTTATAATATAACATCAGCCAGTCTCCCAGTGAAAAGGACAGTTTATAATACAACATCAGCCAGTCTCCCAGTGAAAAGGACAGTTTATAATATAACATCAGCCAGTCTCCCAGTGAAAAGGACAGTTTATAATATAACATCAGCCAGTCTCCCAGTGAAAAGGACAGTTTATAATATAACATCAGCCAGTCTCCCAGTGAAAAGGACAGTTTATAATACAACATCAGCCAGTCTCCCAGTGAAAAGGACAGTTTATAATACAACATCAGCCAGTCTCCCAGTGAAAAGGACAGTTTATAATATAACATCAGCCAGTCTCCCAGTGAAAAGGACAGTTTATAATACAACATCAGCCAGTCTCCCAGTGAAAAGGACAGTTTATAATATATCATCAGCCAGTCTCCCAGTGAAAAGGACAGTTTATAATATAACATCAGCCAGTCTCCCAGTGAAAAGGACAGTTTATTATACAACATCAGCCAGTCTCCCAGTGAAAAGGACAGTTTATAATATAACATCAGCCAGTCTCCCAGTGAAAAGGACAGTTTATAATACAACATCAGCCAGTCTCCCAGTGAAAAGGACAGTTTATAATACAACATCAGCCAGTCTCCCAGTGAAAAGGACAGTTTATAATATAACATCAGCCAGTCTCCCAGTGAAAAGGACAGTTTATAATACAACATCAGCCACCTAAAAAGAAACCTACATACACTTCAATACACCCCCCCTCCCCCCGACACATACACACAACGTTTCACTGAGATTGAATTGTTATTAATCCGTTATGAAACCTTAATGGCAATCCAGCTAAATGATTTGAGTACGGTCAACTCAAAATGCTGTTGTACATCACATACAACATCACATACTAGTATATACATACATAGTTCTGCGTAGTGGTAATTACTGAGTTATCAGTGATCGGTAATGAAAGTCTACAGTATCTGTAATGGAAGCCTACAGTATCTATAATGGAAGCCTATATCGCCATGTAAGCCCGACATGGTTTTGACTGCCCAGTGAACGACAGCAAAGCCACCTGTATAAACCTGGTTGGATGCTGGGAAGTACATGTGAACAAAAGACACAGGTAGAACAGCGTGCATGGTGACTTGTGAAGGCATGTTACATGCAGAAATAAATAATACATTGTATTTCTCTTTCTTTCTCTCAGAAGCACAGCTGGCACACACTTGCACAGAGGAGATTCTCCCCCTAAAGCTTGGATTCCCATTCAGAGGAACTGAGGCCCAATGTCTTCATTTCTATGGCTTTATCCCCCACCCCCGTTCCTCCTCGTCTTCAGAGGATTGATTTCATTTCTTCTCTGGGATTTCCATTCCAGAAATGATGGATTGAGGCAATGAATCTCAATATGGGATTTCTTCATATACTTAACTAATAGCAGGATTAGAAGCCTGCGGTAAAAAAACAATATGCATGTCTGTTTCAGGCGTGTCTGTGTTTGCTATATCGTTTTGATAGTAGCCTTGGTGTGTGAAATAAAATAACATTAAAAATGTTTCACATTAATTTACACAAGGCTGTTTGTTAACCAAGGCTCTAAGGATGGGGTTAATGCATTAATTATAAAGACACCTTATTGCCATGGAATATGGTTGAAAATTGCAATAATGTAATATTCAACTCAATATAACTCAATGCTTAATCTCTTTGATTCCCTCCCTTTTCTCTCAGGTAATCTACAGTGCACAGTGTAGTTTAGACATCTTTAGAAATAAGCATGCAACTGTATCCCTCAGTAAATATCAACATCAAAGAGCTTCATCAGCTATTCAAACAGTTTCTGTGTTAAATCATGTTCACTGTAAAACTGTGATGTGTAAACAGACAAATGCTGCATGATAAAATCATGAATAGAAATGCAATCTACTCTAGAATCCCTCTCAACGTAGAAAATCTATGATGACACTGATTGATTCATATTTTTGTTTTTGGCAGAACTAAAAGTCTGCTTTCCCTTGGCATGCTAACAGACCTCATTCAATTCAATCACAAAAACCATATAGGGGCAGATAAGCCCAAATATAATTATGTCAATTATTCCCCCAAATAACCTTTTCTATGGATTCAATTCCAGAACATCATAATTATATTTGGCCCATCTCAAGTGTCATGCAGCTATAATCAAATAAATGAGACAGTTTCCCTCTCAATCACTCAAGCCCAAACAAACAAACCTCTAGCATTTCCCCATAAGTCCTACCACTTCCTGTCCAGGAGCAATATGGTTTGGAAACCAAGTGAAACCAAGCTGCTGGTGATCACCTCTGACACTGAAACATGCTGCTTAATATCACACTTAGTGTAGAAACTGTCCAACTCTACTCCCAAACTGCACCATAACCATAGAAGGAAACGGTTGCATAAACATGACATGTACACTTGGAGGAAACCACCACATACTTCAACCAGTCACGTAGAGTGTGTTTCATGCTGTGGTGAGAGAAGAAAAACAGATGGAAAATCTAAATGAGTTAAAGAGAAGGTTGGATGTGAAAGGGTCTGCTTTCTCTGCTATCATCTCCAGATAAGAAGCGGTGCTGATCTGCTCTCCCTGTGCGACATTGAATAATCCCTCCACCCCTCTGTCTCTCTGTCTCTCTCTCTCTCTCCATGCTCTCCTCTCTCCATGCTCTCTCTCCATGCTCTCCTCTCTCCATGCTCTCCTCTCTCCATGCTCTCCTCTCTCCATGCTCTCCTCTCTCTCTCTCTCTCTCTCTCCATGCTCTCCTCTCTCCATGCTCTCCTCTCTCCATGCTCTCCTCTCTCTCTCTCTCTCTCTCTCCATGCTCTCCTCTCTCCATGCTCTCCTCTCTTCATTCTCTCTCTCTCTCTCTCTCTCTTGCTCTCTCTCTTGCTCTCTCTCTACCCATGCTCTCTTCACTCTCTCTCTCCCCATCCTCTATTCATCACTGTATTGCTCTCTGTCTACATCACTCTCCCTCTATCACCCCTCTACCTCTTATTCCACTTTGTCAATCCAAGTCTTTTTTCTCTTTCCCCCTCGGTCTATCACCCCTCTGTCTCTTCCCACTCTCTATCACTCTCTCCAACTCTCTCTCTTATCTCACCCTCCATCAGTCCCCCATCTCTCCATAGAGCAGCTTATAGACTATATCCTGTGAGATGGGTCTCATGTGAATGGGTTTCAGCAGTTTATAGAATTCTCACTCCAGGGATGTATGGGCCCTCAGAGTCGCAGAGGTGGACGCAGTTTGGAAAGTGGACAGTAATTGGCATGACATGCCCTGAGAGTCTACAGCAGTCTTACCACAGATCATAGACCATAGAAATAGAAATAATAGAAAGGGTGTCTCCCTTCAGGTCAATGGTGGCATAATGGATGGACTGACAGACATTTTGAGTGTACCCCATTGTCTCACATCAGATAACATGATGGGCGTCTGCACTGATCTGTCTGGTAACTCTCTGACACTCATGGGATAGCTAAAAATAAGTTGGGCTACTTTGCTGCCTCAGCATCCTAAAATGTTACCAAGGTGACATCGTCCACTTAAACCCCTTTCACCATCAAAATAGTCCGTTATTCTTACCAGAAACTATACATCTGTAGACAATATATTTTTTTTATGTAATGGGAAAGTCTTCACTACCTCCTTCTACATCGAGCTAAGGTGTCTTGTGTTGGTAGAATCAGTATTTCTGAAATTCAATTTGTGCATGAAAATTAGCTACCTAATGCATTAGCTAGCTACTGTCTGCTTGCTGGCTGACCCCGTTTCAAATCAATCCATATGAAACGAAAGGCAGGGCTGCTAACAACCAGTTAACACAATTTATGTTGAATACTCCCTCTAGCTAGCTAGCTACTGTAGTGAAGTTCTAGCTAATGCACAAATGAGTTTTCATATCTGTTTGATGTGATTAGTGTGTTGAGTTCTACAGCACAGCTGACTGCTCTCTGGCCAAATGTTACAAAGTAACGAGGTACAGTGCCACCTGTCAGAGTCAGAAACATGCTGATTTAAGAGAACAGTCCCATAACTTTGGTGCTGTACAACTTCATCAACAAGCTGGCAAACTAGCTACAGTATGGCTATTCAAACCAACTTGCACTAGGCTGCTAGCTGGAGCAAGTTTTACCCAGTTGATCGAACACGGTTTCCTGTAGTAGCCAGTGCGTCATAGCTACCGAGAGTGGAGTGATTTTCAGAATTAGGAACTAATGTTAGGCGGATGAGCAAAACCTTGATTTTTAGACATGAGTTCCATGTCCTGCAAGACAGATTGGTTGAAGGACGAGTGTCGCGGTAGGAGTGATGCCATCTGACGTGAGACAATGGAGTGTACCATGCAAGGAAGTAAAAGCAAGTGTACCCTTCAATCTGTGCTGTGACTTGTTCAGTCAACTCAGCTGATTTGACAAAAAACACATTATATTGCATGAGCCACATCAGTTAGCATAATACCAGGCCGGCATTGCGAGGGTACCTAGGACGTTACCATTCAAATTGCCACGGTTCGAGCTTCCAAGCCCGTTATATTCATTGTATTTATATGCCAGAGATAGGGTATCACACGGCATCTGTCCCTGTCACAAAGATAACCCTAAAAGTCAATGGGTTCACTCTGCCAGACACAGTGGGTTCATCCCAAATGGCACCATATTCCCTTAAAAAAAAGGTAGTGCACTACAAGCATATGGGGTACTGGGTGCCATTGGGGATGCAGACAGTGAATCTATGTGCCTCTCTCTGTGGCATAAATAAAAAATGTATAACCTTAAATATTTAAAGAAGCACTACGCTACAAACCACCCTGTGACCCGCTACGTCATTTTCTCATCAACTTCAATTTCATTTGGTATTCTATAAATATACTCTGTGGAATTAAACTAAATGATCCTCCCCAGATAAGTTTCTACCTTTTACTCAATTCATTTCCGTAAGTATTGCACAACATTACTTTGTCAATAGTGCCTGTGGGTTTTTATTGAACACCAATAATGTGGAGAGTGTCACAGTCTCCAAGGCTTATTGGGCCTCACAGCCACGCTAGGAAAGGTCATACCAACACACAGTAACTCACTGAATTAAATAAAGTTGCAAATGTCATTTCTTCAAGTAAACATCATCGATAGCTCAGTTTGGGGAGGGGGGGGGGAGAGTGCCTGGGGTTGGTGTGTGTGTGTGTGTGTGTGTGTGTGTGTGTGTGTGTGTGTGTGTGTGTGTGTGTGTGTGTGTGTGTGTGCTGGACGTGTTTAACTATACTTGTGGGGACCAGAAGTCCCCACAAAAACAGTAAACTAACAAAAAATGACCAACTGGGACGTTTTCTTAGTCCCCACAAGGTCAAATGCTATTTCTAGGGGGTTTAGGGTTAAGGTTAGAATTAGTGTTAGAATTAGGTTTAGGGTTAGGAGCTAGGGTTAGGTTTAGGATTAAGGTTTTGGCGTTAGGGTTAAGATTAGGGTTAGATTAGGTAAGTAAGATTAGGGAAAATAGGATTTTGAATGGGACAGAATTGTGTGCATAAGCATGTAAAAGCTCAGTTTGGGGAGAGGGGGGACTTGTCGGGGGTTGGAGATGGAAACAGACAGACATCTACTGTATACTCTACCCTCTGCCTTTATGACTGGCTCTCGCCTAGTAACAGTCTCTCACCTATGTGACATTTTAGAACTGCATTTACAGATAAAATATAGTACTGTAGGTCGAACGTCATTATCAAGGAGGCTGTGCTTACGAGCCAGACTGAGAACTACTTGAATGGATTCCTATTCTCCATTGGACATGATTTTTAGTCCAGGACTATAATTCATCCCTAGGGGTCTAGGATTGAGGGTCAAATGCTCCAATCCCGCTTGAGTTTGAGATGATGAAACACCCCTTCTCTGACTCCTGTGTCCCCTGTCCAATGAACTTCATGGGTCCAAAACTAGACCGCCCTTAGTACTCTCGGACAAAATGTTTGCATCTTGCTTCATGCCATGCTGAACAACGAACAATGACACTCCTCCTCCCTCCTCTATGACCCCTGTGTCCCCTATGATGAGCTTCATCGGTCAGTTATCATGAGTTACAAGCTGCAGTGGCCGGTGTAATCATGCCTCCAGATTACTGCCCATCTGCTGGTCAGCTTAATAACGATGATGACAATGATGACAATAACCATAATAATATGATCTGGTGGTTGGGTCCCCTCTCTAGCCTCCAAGGTCAACTACACACACACACACACACACACACAAACAAACATGCGTACAAGTGCACACAAGTGCGCACATACAAGCACACACAAACTACAGTTTGATGGAGGTCCCCTCTTTAGCCTCAGCAGTCAATGAGCTTCACAATGAACCTGTCTACTGCTCCATATGGTCAGGCTGACACATACTAATGCATTTGTGTGTGTGTGTGTGTGTGTGTGTGTGTGTGTGTGCTTGTCTGCTTGTATGTATGCCAGTGTGTTTCTGTGTTAACAAGGCAAGGCCTGAATTGAATGCTAATATTACAAGTAGACAAGCTCTCGCACGCACACACACACACACACACACACACACACACACACACACACACACACACACACACACACAAACAAACAAACACGCATGCACACACATACACAAACAGCATTAGTAATGAGTAATACCTCCGAATAGAGTAGCCAGTCGCTGGCAACAAGGAGGGGAATAGGAGGGGAATACTTGGCTGGCAGGGGACAGGGGGGGGGCTGGGACATGTGGCCCCTGTCACCAACACACCTGGAAATTGACTGCCCTGTTCCATTACACACATCTGTTCTGGACTGAAACAACTACAGTACAACCTGTCTGGAACCCACCACAGAGATGGGATGCACCCCAAATGACGCCCAGTTACCTTTATAGTGCACTACTTTTCACCAGAGCCTTATGGGCTAAAGTAGTGCACCATATTGGGAAAGGGTGGCATTTGGAACGTATCCTAAATGGTTTCTCTAAGCACACACACTATAGTAGGCCTTGGAGAAAACAACCCAGCATTTCAAAAAGAATTGCCACCACAAACTGTTTGCTGTTTGCCTGCTTTGGGAGTTTGGAGATTATTTTCTTTCAAGTATGCAGCCAGATAGATATCTATTACAGGCAGACACCAGAGAGAGAAGATTACAATTTTACATACAAAATGTAAGAGGGGCATTTTGTAAAATGGTGTGCCCCCACAGTGACAGAAGACATAAAACATAATTTTATAGAAATGTCTGCAATAGCCAAGAGGAAGAGATTTAGCCTATTTACTGACAGGTGAGTGTTTCTCAGTAGAGCATCTAAAGGGCCAAAGATGTGTGTGCATGCGTGCTACTGTATAAGGATTTTGTGTAGAGAGCAGGACCTGGAAGGAGTGTAAGTACAAGAGGGTGTGAAAGGAAATGTCAAACTGTAGCCCAGTTATCTGCTGGGCTGTCATGTCAGGATATGGAAGAAGAGGTAGTGGTCTATTTTGGGCACAGCAGAAAAAAAGGTTCTTATAGTAGACTTGGGCTTCCCAGACAACTTCACACACACACACACACACACGCACACACGCACACACGCACACGCAGATCACAAACAAACACGCGCGCAAACGCACACATCTGCAGTACCACTGCCTGGGCTTTGGTCACCATGGATACAGGTCAATGCTTCTTAGTCAAAGCTGTACACCACACCGTTAAGGTGCACGGCCCAGGGGGTGTAGATGTGTGTGTGTGCGCATGTGTGTGTCCCAGGTCTCTGGGTCATTTACCCACGCGCTGGAGCTAATCTAATCCTATACTAGACCAAATCCGGCCAGGTCACAGAAGAGCGGAGGAGATGATGACACATACACACACACACACGGGCAGAGGAGATCATGACACACACCCCATTACCCATAATCCTCTTCACCTCACCGTCTATCCTTGACTGACCATGCCATGCTGGCTACTGACACCGGGTTAAAGGGAGTGTGTGTGTGTGTGTGTGTGTGTGTGTGTGTGTGTTAAAGGTAAAGCCTTTACTGTGAGCAGTGTATAGAATGTAATGGCTCAGATGTCAGAACTAGATATGCTCCATTCTGGTAATTGCTGGGGTTACGGCGGGGAGGGAATATTGCGGCCTGTATTTGTATTGATTGATTGATTGATTGATTGATTGATTGATTAGCTGTTTGAGGGTATTGAAGATAAGCTTGTTGCATGACTGTTGTGAGGGCCGCAGTGGCAGACCTGGTTAAATAGCGAATCAATGAAATGGATCCAAGTGAATAGTCTCCAAAGTGCAAACTTCAAGCAAAATCAAATGCAGGCATTGGAATGTATTTTACATAATGTATTTGGCCCGGGTCTGTGACAGGTGATGCAGAGCCATTACCAGTCAGGTCGGATATTGAGTGTGAGTATAGATGGTGCCAGGTGAAAGTGGACGTATCCTTCTTGTCCAGCTCTGTATAACCTGGTTGAAACCCACGGAGTTCAGAGTGTGGAATGCTCTTAGAGACTTACCCAGAAAGACTCACAGCTGTAAGTGCTGACAAAAGTGCTTATACAAAGTATTGACTCAGGGGTGTGAATATTTATGTAAATTAGATATATCTATGTTTTATTTTCAATAAAATTGCTAAAATTTCTAAAAAACATGTTTTCACTTTGTCATTATGGGGTATTGTGTATAGATGGTTGAGAAGTGATTTTATTACATCCACTCTGAATTCAGGCTGTAACGACAAAATGTGGAATAAGTCAAGGGGTATGAATACTTAAGGCACTGTATATATTTGACCCAGGTCTGATGAGTAGGAAGGTGACACAGAACCATTAACAGGCAGTTGGGATAGCAGGCCACTGCCTGCTGTACTCACACATCTGTGAATACAGATGTGGTGCCAGGTAAAAGAGGACATATCCTCCCTTCCTGTCCAGCTCTGCCTGACTGCTCCCTGACCCTGACCCAGCGGTCTGACTACCCTAGAGGCTGGCTGTGGTCATTGTTAGTCTGACTGCACACACACACCAACCCAGCTCTCACTGAAACACACACACACACACCGCACACCAACCCAGTTCTCACTGTGCACACACACTAACCCAGCTCTCACAATGCTGACAGGGGTATCTGGGACCAAAGGCCATGGACAAGACACAAAGAAAATAAACTATATCAATGGTCATTGAATGGCTATGTACAGAGAAAATGCAATAGAATGTATACACAAATACACATCTACAGTACAAAACATTACCCTGCAAAGTATACAAAGGCGACGCATACATAACATGCTTTCACAATTACCTATAGTACATTGTCTATTGCATATCCCAATCAGCCCCAGTGTGTTAGACGTCCTGCATGACCTTGCTAGTGTGTGCTACTTGTGGGAGGTCCACTACAGAGGGACGGCTTCAGACCGTCACACAGTACAGTGGAGGCTTCAGACCGTCACGAAGTACAGTGGAGGCCTCAGACCGTCACACAGTACAGTGGAGGCCTCAGACCGTCACACAGTACAGTACCGTCACTCACTCACTCACTCACTCACTCACTCACTCACTCACACACACACACACACAAACACACAGCCTCCAGCTCAGGTGTGACTGAAAGCATTTCGGATGGTTTTTACACCACAGTAACCAACGCCCGGGCCCCTGCCATCAATACCAGTGTCAGACTGGTCAAAGTGTCACGCCCTATCCTTCATGCTTGGAGCTCACAGCGTCATGACACGTCCATAGGAAACTAAACAATGGGAGCAAACGGAGCAGCTGCACCCCCACCTATGTTTTTGCACCCCCAATTTTTTTTACCAGAACATTGTCATGATAAATTGGGTCATTTTCAATGATTAGTAATGTTTTGTCCATGTTATATATGATATAATAATTAACAGGTTGCATTTTGCACCCCATCCACTGTTGCTTCAAGATGAATGGTTTTGACCACTCTAAAGCTTTGCTTCATTCCCGCGCGCCACTGTTTTGGCTCAGTACAGTTAGAAAGCACTAGTTACACCACTGGTGTTTAAAATGAAAAGGCACCTGCAAAATAAAATGTTCATTTAAATAGTTGATCTATTTTTTGGTGCTGTTACATCTGTATCACTGCTTCATGTCTGATGGTGTTGGTCCAGTGTTGTTGTTACATATCATTTGAGCTGCACGCACCACATGTAAGAACCATGATGAGCATGGGCATGTCTGATTAGGCTTTGTGGTAGTGCCAGACTCTGACTCTGAGTAGCCCTACTGAAGGTTGCACCTTAGCAGAAAACTGTATGTCAGGTAGCTCACAGGCTGTCAATGAGTAGCTCACAGGCTGTCAATGAGTAGCTCACAGGCTGTCAATGAGTAGCTCACAGCCTGTCAATGAGTAGCTCACAGGCTGTCAATGAGTAGCTCACAGGCTGTCAATGAGCAGCTCACAGAGCACGCCACAGAGTGTGTTTGTGTGTGGGGAGGCTATGGAAAGCCACTGGGCGGTTAGGTATGACTTATTTGGGTTTCCATAAAAAGCAGGGGGAAAATGCTGCTGATCTGTGGTAGGCTAAGTGAATAAAGTGGTAGGCTAAGTGAATAAAGTGGTAGGCTACGTGAATAACGTAATATGCCTCTGCCTGTAATATTTGATTTTGATTTATAAGGACAGGATTTAGATTTATTAGGAACCCCATTAGTCTTACTGTGGTCCGACACATAACAACAAATACATTATAGACAAAATACTTTACAATGCACATACATTTAAAAACGTGAAAAGTAATGTGTGTGTGTGTGTGCATCTATCAGTTCCACATACATGTCAGTACATACACACAACAAGTAGGTCACATGTCAGTACATACACACAACAAGTAGGTCACATGTCAGTACATACACACAATAAGTAGGTCACATGTCAGTACATACACACAATAAGTAGATCACATGTCAGTACATACACACAGCAAGTAGGTCACATGTCAGTACATACACACAACAAGTAGGTCACATGTCAGTACATACACACAGCAAGTAGGTCACATGTCAGTACATACACACAACAAGTAGGTCACATGGGGAGAGGCGTTGGGCTGTGAGGTGATGCTTTATTTGTTTTTTGAAACCAGGTTTGCTGGTCACTTGCGTTATATAAGATGGAAGGGAGTTCCATGCACTCATGGCTCTGTATAATACTGTACCTTGAATTTGTTCTGGACCTGGGAACTGTGACATGTCTGGTGGACTAAGTGTGTATGTCAGTGCTGTGTGTAAGTTGACTATGCAAACAATGATGAATTTCCAACACATTCATGTTTCTTATAAAACAAGAAGTGACACAGTCAGTTTTTCCTCAACTCTTAGCCAAGAGAGACTGACATGCAAATAATTAATATTAGCCCTCTGATTACAACGAAGAGCACAATGTGCGGCTCTGTTCTGGGCCAGCTGCAGCTTAACTAGGTATTTCATTGCAGCAGTTGACCATACGACTGGACAATAATCAAGATAAGATAACACTAGAGCCTGCAGGACTTGCTTTGTGGAGTGTGGTGTCAAAAGAGCATCTCTTTATTACGGACAGACCTCTACCCATCTTTACAACCATTGAATCTATATGTTTTAAACGTTACAGTTTACAATCTAAGGTAACACCAAGTAATCTAGTCAACAGCCACACTATACATTACCAGATTCAGCTGAGGTCTATAACTTAGGGAATGATTTGTACCAAATACAATTTTCTAAGTTTTAGATACAGTGGGGCAAAAAAAGTATTTAGTCAGCCACCAATTGTGCAAGTTCTCCCACTTAAAAAGATGAGAGAGGCCTGTAATTTTCATCAGCGCGCCTTTCTTGTTTACCTTTTAAATTGACGACGTTATTGTCCGGTTGAAATATTATCGATTATTTAGGCTAAAAACAACCCGAGGATTGATTACAAACATCGTTTGACATGTTTCTACGAACTTTACGGATA
Organism: Oncorhynchus clarkii lewisi; assembly: GCF_045791955.1. Lineage (NCBI taxonomy): Eukaryota > Metazoa > Chordata > Actinopteri > Salmoniformes > Salmonidae > Oncorhynchus > Oncorhynchus clarkii. The sequence goes on along the minus strand of NC_092149.1, from coordinate 64,890,423 downwards.
CTATTTGGATTTTTCGTCTGCCTGTTGTGACTGCGTTTGAGCCTGTAGATGACTGAATAAAACGTGCAAACAAAACAGGGGTTTTGGATATAAACAGCAACTTTATCGAACAAAACAAACATTTATTGAGTAAATGGGAGTCTTGTGAGTGAACCATATGAAGATCATCAAAGGTAAGTGATTAATTTTATCGCTATTTCTGACTTGTGTAACTCCTCTACCTGGCTGGTAACTGTTTGTAATGATTTGCCTGCTGGGTGCTGTTCTCGCATGGTATGCTTTCGCCGTAAAGCCTTTTTGAAATATGACACCGTGGTTGGATTAACAAGAAGTTCATCTTTAAACCGATGTATAACACTTGTATGTTTTATGAATTTTTATAATGAGTGTTTTTTTATCTGGCTCTCTGCAATTTCACTGGATGTTGGCCAGGTGGGATGCCCACGTACCCTAGTGAGGTTAAGGTTAAGGTTAAGGGTTTCAGTGAATTTCAGTGAATTCATTAGCTGTGGTTGCTGATGTGCTGATGTGCTGATGTGCTAATGTGTATATGGTTGAATCATCAGCATACATGGACGCACATGTTTTGTTTAATGCCAGTGGCAGGTCATTGGTCAAAAAATGTAATATTAGAGGGCCTAGTTAGCTGCCCTGCGGTACACCACAGGGCATGTTTGACATTAGAGAAGCTTCCATTAAAGACAACCCTCTGAGTTCTACTAGATATAAAGCTCTGATCCAAAAATATGGCAGAGGTTGAAAAGCCATAACACATACGTTTTCTCAAAAACAGGTTATATGGTCAATAATACTGTATCATAAATCTAACAGTACAGCTCCAACAATCTTATTATTATCAAATTCTTTCAACTTGTGTTTAACTATAAGCATGCTAAGTCTTTTGTTAATTTTTTTTACAGAGAAATACAAACACAACAGTTTGCTAAGAGCTGGCAGCAAGCTAATAGGTCTCCTGTTAGAATCAGTAAAGGCCGCTTTACCCCTCTTCGGTAGCGGAATTACTTTGGCTTCCCTCCAGGCCTGAGGATAAAGACTTTCCTCTAGGCTCAGATTAAATATGTGACATTTGTCATTACTGATCGATAACAAGCCTTTGTCTACCTTTCACACACTAACTTTACAAAATTCTAACTTACAATGCTTTTCTTTCATAAATTAGTACGATGGTTCACTGCTCGTTGTTGGCATTTCCTGCTTAAGTTTTCCCACTTTGCCAATGAAGTAATCATAAAAATAACTGCCAAAATCAAATGGTTTTGTGAAGAATAAAGTAATCTGATTTGATGAAAGACTTTTGTCTTTCTGCCCACTATTTAATTGAAAGTACTCAAGTTTTTTTTCAATCATTCTTTATGCCATTGATCAGTTTCTTCTTTTTGTTGAGTTTAGTCACATAATTTCTCATTTTGCAGTAAGTTAGCCAGTCAGATGTGCAGCCAGACTTCTTAGCCACTCCTTTTGCCCCATACAGTTTTTCAATTCCGCATCAATTCATGGAGACTTAACAGTCCATTTAAAATCAAATCAAATCAAATGTTATTAGTCACATGCGCCGAATACAACAGGACCTTACAGTGAAATGCTTACCGACAAGACCCTAACCAACAATGCAGTTTAAAAAATATGAATAAGAATAAGAAATAAAAGGAACAAGTAATTAAAGAGCAGCAGTAAAATAACAATAGCGAGACTATATACAGGGGGTACTGGTACAGAGTCAATGTGCGGGGGTACGGGTTAGTCAAGGTAATTGAGGTAATATGTACATGTAGGTAGAGTTTTTATAGTGACTATGCATAGATAACAACAGAGAGTAGCAGCGGCGTAAACGAGTGAATGTGGGGGTGGGCAATGCAAATAGTCTGGGTAGCCATTTGATTAGATGTCTTATGGCTTGGGGGTAGAAGCTGTTTAGAAGCCTCTTCGACCTAGACTTGATGCTCCGGTACCGCTTGCCATGCGGTAGCAGAGAGACGGGTCTAGGGTGACTAGGGTGGCTGGAGTCTTTGACAATTTGTAGGGCCTTCCTCTGACACCACCTGGTATAGAGGTCCTGGATGCCAGGAAGCTTGGCCCAAGTGATGTACTGGGCCATACACACTACCCTCTGTATAGTGCCTTGCGGTCGGAGGCCGAGCTGTTGCCATACCAGGCAGTGATGCAACCAGTCAGGTGCATGTTTATCAATAATTGAAAGAAGCAATTTCATAAATTCATCAAGTACAGCATCTGGATGCTCCTTATTAATCACATCAGGCCAACAAATATTTTTAACACCATCCACATAAGAGTCACAGCAAAATATTTTGTATGATCTCTTATACATTATTTTAAGCCCAGCTTTAGGAACTTTGGCTATCCTGGATATAGCCACTATATTGTGATCACTGCATCCAATGGGTATAGTTACTGCTTTAGAACAAAGTTCAAGAGTATTAGTGAAAATGTGATCAATATATGTGGATGTTTGTAAATAGCCTCGTAGGTTGATTAATAACCTGGACCAGATTGCAAGCACTGGTTAGAGTGAGAAGCTTCCTCTTGAGCAGACAGCTTGTTGGAAACCAGTCAATATTCAGGTCCCCAAGAAAGTAGACCTCTCTGTTTACTATCAAGCATTTCACACATATTATTTAGATACTGACTGTTAGCTTTAGATGTGCCAGGTGAACCTGCAACCACAACACTTTAATAACACTTGACATAAGATCTTTGTTAAGTATTAAAGGAATATGGAGCTGAATATATACAAAAACATAAGCATTCCTGTCTCTAAATACTTGTATTGCTACTGTTGTATCATCAAATGAATTATCTAAGTAAGTCTCAGAAATGGCTAATATATTAATGTTATCTGGTGTTAGCAAGTTTTTGATTTCATGAACTTCTAAGGCTACATATATTATTAATATGGGCTATTTTCAGCCCTTTCCTGGGTAGCTTATCAGAGATAGACATAATATGGAAAAGAGCAAATAAAGAGGAGAAAAACATATACATTCAGCAGGCCATTAATCAGTTGGTGTTTGTAAGTGTGTATGTGTGCTGCGGAGTTGAAGCTATGAACTCATAGACTTGGACCTCTCATCCCTTCCAGGTTTTTGGGAGGGAGGGTGGACAATGAGCCTGTCATAGCAGATGTAAGCAATGTCCCCATGCACTCTGGCAGCTTTCATGGCTCTTTCCTCTTCTGGCACTCAGCTTCAGGATAGTCCTCGTTTAGGAAGATGTAGGTTCCTCTCAAGTTCTTGACTCTTCCAGAAGAGCTACCTTGTCACGTACAAATGTCCTCTCTCAATGACTTACAGATTGATGTCAACTTCCCGTTCTCCTGTTAAAACTAAGCAGACCCTGGGAGAACTGCACACTGTTCTTCAGGTCCTGGACCTCTCTGGTCAGGTCGTCCATTCTTTTATTAGTTGACCCCACCAGTATTTGGACACAACACTTGAAGCTATTTTCTTGTTGTTGTAACATCTGCTTGTAGAACACTTTTGTTAGTTTAATAGATCCTTCAACTGTGATAGAGAGACACCACTGTCCTCAATTGGTCTTTGTCATGGTAGCAACGTAGGTTACACTATTCATGTCCTAAAGAAATCCCTGCTAGCTTAATAGGCAGCTAGCTAGCAGCTAGCCTAGCTGCTATGCCAAGCAGCTCCTCAGACCCTTCCTTGGTTGGCAGGATCACTGGACAGATAGTAGCGGTCCCAGCAGCTGATGCCAACCACATCATGGGATCCAAACGCAAAAGGTAGTTAGCTAGTAGCCATACTTTTCAATAGACTTTCAAAACTTTCCAAAACAACAAACCGAGCTCTCCCTCATTCCATGTTCAACAGGAAGTGACATATTGTGTAGTGCGTTCAGAGAGAGAGAGAGTGTGTCAAGTTTATAGTTGAAGCTGCATCACTCAACTCTGCCTCACGCCCCACCACTTCAGAGTTTAGTTAGCTTCTTAGCTAGCTGTAAAAGCCGTTAGTGTCATTAGCCTATTTAGCTCCAACCAGTTAATATGCCACTGCCACAATGGATATCAGAACCACCGAGGCGGCCGACAAGCCCAGCAGCGATGATGCTGTCGAGTTCCGCGTGAAGAGGCTACCCCACCTTCCACAAGTCCTGCCAGGATAATGTCTCCACAGCCCCCTCCACCTCTGACTGTTCCTGACGATCTTGGAACAGAGGAGCCAGCCAAGGTTACCCTAGAATCGTACCCTAGCCGCAGGATTTCTTCCCAAAAACATTGATTTAATAGCAACTGGTTCATAGGAAGAGTGTGGCTGGATCACTCGGTTACTGCAGATGCAGCATTTTGGTTCCATTGTCGAAAGTTCTGTACTGGGTCCAATACTAACTGAGGTGTCAAAACTGATAGGCAGCTGGCAAGAACACATTTTCCACTTTGACAAATGTGTTCAGTCAGCACAGACGAAGCATGCTACACCCAAGGAAAAGCTAAACTAATCCAACTGGCAGATTTGGGAGAGAATGGAATGATTGATGACTCAGGAAATTCAACAGAGCATCAAGGAGGCTGCACCTCTTCTGGAAAGGTAAAAAACAATCTAGCTGGTTGGTTTTGATAAAAAATCTTGGTGGTATAGCCAGTAGTGTCATTTTCAGCAAAAACCTAAGGTATGGAATGGCAAAATGACTTCTTTAGCCAGCCTATATTTTCACTTCCAAAACGGCCTTGCATTGTGTGTAGGGCGCTGTCCATGGTGCTGATAGAGCACAACAAAGATTTTGCGCCAACCTGTCACTTCTTGGTCAAAAGCACTCAATGGTCTCGGCATTGGAAGTTTCATGTTTATTGTGATGTAGCGTGATATCAGCAAAATTCAATATAATTCCAATGCAAAAACCCAGATGACTCCCCTGGGTATAGCTACATATCAATATGTTTCACCATAGAAGTAGATAGCCTATATTCTATATCTATGGTGTTCTTGGTAGCCTATTGCTTTTCGGAATTGTAAATGGTACATAATGAAAATGTGTTTTTGGTAGGCCAGCATTGCTTAATTGATTACGTGGGTGTGTTGAATTTGATCCACAGAAGTGTATTGTGCCATATTTCAACGTGTTTCTAAACTTATGAGCTACATGATTTTCCATGTTTGAAGTGGGCTTATAGGTCTATTTATTTGGCAAAACAGCTCTACGTATCTCACTGTAGTATGCTGTAGGCTGTTTCGATTATTTTCATTCGCCTTCTATTGACTGCATTTGTATACTGTTATAGTAACTAGTCTAAATATAGATTGTGTCATGCCTTTATCGATCTGGTATTTTGCTTATAGGCATCGAGTAGGCATACCGCTGTTTTGTTCTGTTCACATTAGCTTGTTCGTATTCACAGTTGTGTCGGTATTCTAAGCCAAATTGCTCTTCAGTATTTTCGTTTTGCATGAATAACTAGGCTACTACTTTCAGCATTTAGTTTGCATTCTTCTGTTAAGATAGCTGTGTGTGCATTCACATAGGCTGTTTGTAATAGCTGAACCCATTGCCAAATAAACCTTGCTTTAGTGTATAGGGTGCTGTCCATGTTGCTGATACAGAGCAGCGGAGATGGGCTACAGATTTTGCACCAACTTGTAACTTCAAAATCACTGAATGCTCCGGAGTCTCGGCATTTGAACTTTATGTTTATTGTGGTATAGCATGCTGTAAGCAGAATTCAATATAATTCCAATGCAAGAACCCCACAAAATTGCCCCCTCACCAATATCAACTGTCTTCTTAGTCACTTTAATATGGTGCCGGTTCTGTCTGCTTTGCTTGGGAAGTAATATCGACCAAATAAGCCATTTCTTTGCATGAAATACAGTATGTATGTGGCTGAGACAAGTTCATTTAAAAAATGTTCATGGTGGAAGCACTTCAAACAACTATCCCTGTTCAGAAAACGTTCAGTTTTAAAGGTCAGGAAATGTATTGCTTCATTCCCAGAACCAATACGAAACCAAAAACGTAAGTTCCCACAACTTCCAAAGAACCAAATTTGCTACCTTGGAATCTTCTTCCGAAACAGTTGCCATCAATTATAGTCCCACTCCTCCCCTGCCTCCATTTTTCCCCATTAAATGTTTTTTCCCTGCCTGCTTGTCATCGTGTGTGTGTTTGTGTGTGTGTGTGTGTGTGTGTGTGTGTGTGTGTGTGTGTGTGTGTGTGTGTGTGTGTGTGTGTGTGTGTGTGTGTGTGTGTGTGAGCCTTTCCCAATTGCCTTGGCTTCTCAGTAGGCTTAATGGAGGGAGTCTATACTGCAGTGCCACAGCGTGTGTGCATATGTGTGTATGTAGAATGTGTGTGGCTCGAATTATGGCCCGTCCATGTATTTTGCTGTGAAAATGAATTTTGTCGCAGACAGCTTGTCAGGCTGGCTCTTACCCAACGGGAGAAGAAAGAAACAGTGCATGGTAAGATCCACAACACAGCACAATGCTGAGAAGAAAAGTCGGTATCCCAAATGACACCCTATTCACTATTCAATGCACTACTGAGTTCATAAAACATTAAGAACAACCTTCCTAATATTGAGTTGGACCCCCCTCCCCCTTTTGCCCTCAGAACACCCTCAATTCATCAGGGCATGGACTCTACTCTGTCCTTTTGGTGGTGGATTACTCTTGATACACACGGGAAACTGTTGAGCATGAAAAACCCAGCAACCTTGCAGTTCTTGACACAAAATGGTGCGCCTGGCACCTACTACCACACCCTGTTCAAAAGCACTTAAATCTTTTGTCTTGCCCTTTCACACAAAGACAATCTATGTCTCAATTGACTCTATTCTGAAAAATCCTTCTTCAGCCTGTCTCCTCCCCTTCATCTACACTGATTGAAGTGGATTTAATAAGTGACATCAATAAGGGATCATAGCTTTCACCTGGATTCACCTAGTCAGTCTATGTCATGGAAAGAGCAGGTGTTCCTAATGTTTTGTCCACTCAGTGTATACTATATACTATATAAGGATAGGGTGTCATTTGGGATGCAGCCGAAGAAAGCAGTGTGTGGTAAGATACGCAACTCAGCACAACTCTGAGAGGAGGTCAACAGCACTGCAAGGGTTAAAAACACAAGGGGCTCTCTCTCTCTCTCAAGGTGGGGAGTCAGTAATTGAGAAATGGTTAGAGATAAGAACGTGCTGGAAGCTCACTTCACAGCAAGCTTGAAATGTTGCCAATGGTGCCATTGAAAATGTTCCTTTTCAGTGGCACAACTGGAAAGTACATTGTGAAGCAGGTCACGTATGTTGGCGAGGCAGAGGGCCTCGGGTTCAAGCCGTGGTAAAGACAGTTTATCCTCAGTTATATTCAGAAAGGGAGGAAGCTGACACTGACATTGGTTTCATCTACATTGAGAATTGAGTGATACAGAAACTGAAGACTGCATGATTAGTAACGATGCAGTGCATGCATACTATGCACTCAGTGTATTGTAAGTTGCGTTGAATGGATAACATCTGGTAAGTGGCATACTACTATGATTATAATAAAGATGTCTGCTTTACAACAAAGGTAACAGCCCAAGAAAAATATACTCAAAATCCCGTAGGCTACCAGCTCTAGACACATCTACCCCTATGAACATATCAGGTTGGAGTAGGTTAACTTGACTTGCCATTTTCCACATACAGCACATCACATCCCGTGACACGTAACATGTTCCCTGCTAGAGCAACACACTATGCTAATGTATTCCATTAAACCATCAAAAGTGACGAGAGAGAGAGAAAGAGAGAAAGAGACCCCCCTCTTATATGAGAGACAGGGCTGCTCCTGCTGACACACAAACATATAGACACATGCACACACACGCACATACTGAAATACGTACAGCCACACACACGCCTCTTCATAATAAAAGCCTGATTGCATCCTTGTCCCTCTCATCTCATCTCTTCCATTGAGAGCGTCTGAGAGAGAGAGAGAGAGAGAGAGAGAGAGAGAGAGAGAGAGAGAGAGAGAGAGAGAGAGAGAGAGAGAGAGAGAGAGAGAGAGAGACAGAGAGAGATAGAGAGATAGAGAGATAGAGAGAGAGAGAGAGAGAGAGAGAGAGAGAGAGAGAGAGAGAGAGAGAGAGAGACACAGAGAGAGAGAGAGAGAGGGGCGCGGTTACGAAAGCGGCGGGTGACTGTTGTCTCGGTGACAGCACGCTGCTTCCCCAGATCCATTTTATCACACTCATCCCTCCACCCTCCACGCTCCTCTCTATTACTTTTCATTTGCGGCGGCATAAGAGGCCCTAGGAGGCTTACCCCCGTACATCACGGCTCCAATCGATTCTAATTTGTTTTAATGCTGAACAGAAGAATGTAAATAGTGAAGCATTGACGTTAAAAAGATATAGCTAGCCTATATCACACAGGCAATGCAATCAGGGTGGGGGGGTGGTACGGCCTGATTCAATGTTGGAATCTACGCTCTTATTAGAAGAGAGTGCAAATGACTCATGTAATATAATAATGTGGACAACAATAAATTGTGAGGCTGTGGTGTGAATGGGCAATGGGGGTGGAGGGAGGGTGAGTGTGAGTGATGAAGGGCTGGTGTACAGGGGGAAATGGGCCGTATAGAGGAGAGAAGAGACTCCTGGGGGATATATTACCCCTGCAGTGCCTTATGGACCCTATTTAGTGCAATACTTTCACCAGTGCCCATAGGGAACAGGGTGCCACTTAGAACAAAGCCAGAAATAGCAGGTCAATGAGGTCTCACATGGCTACCTAGGGCCCTAAAACTTTCTCTGACAGTCTGATGAAGACTTTCAGGACTATAGCATATCTACTGTGTATCGTTCATCTCTGGCTTCAGGTGGAATTTTCCACGCTCACTGTGTCTATGGGACATTACCTATAGGCATGTGTGTGACACACAATCTCTGGCATTACGCATGTGTGGTACACACACACACACACACACACACACACACACACACACACAGTGTGCATAAAGCCAATGTGTTAGCTAGATGGCCACTAGATCCAAGACAACGGGTAAAAACAACCAGGAGAAGCCGGACAATAAATGGGGCTGGAGTTAATTGAATAAGAGCTTCATATAATGTTAGCCTGAAGGTGGATGATGAATCTCTCTACTCTACTCTGTGATGATTACGGCCCTGAGCATCAACACCACCGTCCAATGAACCCCAACAAATGGTACCAAATGACACCTACAGCTCCCTACATAGTGCACTACCCTATGGTCCCTAGTCAGAAGTTGTGCATTACAAAAGGAATAGGGTGCCATTTGGGACACAGATTGTTTTAATTGTTGCGTTGTAGCGCTGTGATATTACAGTAAAACATGGCGTGGATATGCATCTTTATTAAAGGTACACTACATGACCAAAAGTATGTGAACACCTGCTCGTCAAACATCTCATTCCAAAATCATGGGCATTAATATGAAGTTGTTCCCCCTTTTGCTGCTATAACAACCTCCACTCTTCTGCAAAAACGTTCTAGTAGATGTTGTAACATTGATGCGGGGACTTGCTTCTATTCAGCCACAAGAGCATTAGTGCGGTCTGGCACTGATGTTGGGCAATCAGGCCTGGCTCGCAGTCAGCGTTCCAATTCATCGCAAACGTTTTTGATGGGGTTGAGGTCAGGGCTCTGAGCAGGCCAGTCAAGTTCCTCAACACCGATCTCGACAAACCATTTCTGTATGGACCTCGCTTTGTGGACAGGGGCATTGTCATGCTGAAACAGGAAAGGGCTTTCCCTAAACTTCTGCCACAAAGTTGGAAGCACAGAATTGTCCATAATGTCATTGTATGCTGCAGTGTTAAGATTTCCCTTCACTGGAACTAAGGGACTTAGCCGGAACCATGAAAATGTCCTCAGACCATTATTCCTCCTCTACCAAACTTTACAGTGTGCACTATACATTCGGGCAGGTAGTGTTCTCCTGGCATCCGCCAAACCCAAATTTCTCTGCCAGATGGTGAAGCGTGATTCATCACTCCAGAGAACGTGTTTCCACTGCTCCAGAGTCCAATGGTGGTGAGCTTTACACAACTCAAGCCAACGCTTGACATTGAGCATGGTGATCTTAGGCTGTGTGTGGCTGCTCGGCCATGGAAACCCATTTCATTAGGCTCCCAACGAACAGTTCTTGTGCTGACGTTGCTTCCAGAGGCAGTTTGGAACTTGGTAGTGAGCGTCGCAACCTAGGACAGACAATTTTACGCGCTGCAACACTCACCGGTTCCCTTCTGTGAGCTTGTGTGGCGTACCACTTTGCAGCTGAGAAGCAGCTCCTAGATGTTTCCACTTCACAATACAGCACTTACAGGTGACTGGGGCAACTCTAGCATGGCAGAAATTTGACGAACTGACTTGTTGGAAAGGTGGCATCCTATGACGGTGCCACGTTGAAAGTCACTTAGCTCTTCAGCAAGGCCATTCTACTGCCAATGTTTTTCTATGGCGATTGCATGGTTATGTGCTGGATTTTATACACCTGTCAGCAATTGGTGTGGCTGAAATAGCTGAATCCTGTCATTTGAAGGGGTGTCCACATACTTTTGTATATACTGTATAGTGTACCACTGGGTGGTCCTAGAAAAATTATTCATTAATTATTCTGTGTGTTTGTGTGTGTGTGTGTGTGTGTGTGTGTGTGTGTGTGTGTGTGTGTGTGTGTGTGTGTGTGTGTGTGTGTGTGTGTGTGTGTGTGTGTGTGTGTGTGTGTGTGTGTGTGTGTGTGTGTGTGTGCGTTTGCGTGCGTGCGTGTGCTTGTGGGTTCGTGCGTGTGAGCATGCGTGCGTGTGGGTTCGTGCGTGTGTGTTTGTGCGTGTGCGCATGCGTGTGTGTTCGTGCGTGTGTGCGTGCGTGCGTGTGTGTTCGTGTATGTTTTTGCATGTTGTTGTTTAAATGTTTACCACAGTCGGTCCGCGAACAGTGTTAATTTTTTCCCTTCGATATCATTTTAGTTTCTTTTTTTTTATCTCTATTTGCCGGCTGCATTTATTCACAGAAATGTCAGGGGTTATTGAACATCAGCATGTTATTATCTCAGATGGTTTACCTTACTATACCGCTTGATGATCCTCAATCACTGCTTGGCTTAGTGCACTGTGATGAAGGGTGTTAAGAGGAGTGTGTGTGTGTGTTTGTTTGTGTGTTTGTGTGTGTGGGTGTGTATAGACAGTGTTAAGAGGAGAGTTTCTCCACTACTGGGTTATGGAGGCTAGATGTTAGTACATGAAATACCTGCAGAATGCTAGCACAACATCAAGTACATGCTAAATCATGTCATGTGTGGCCCTTTTCTCTCCAGGGCATTGTGGAGAGTGTTAATAATTGTAGTGTTACTAGTACGCTCCCCACTACTAGGGAGGGGAGGGTACTGTATGTGCTGGTACAGCAAGTACATGGGCTACATCTACACCACAGTAGGCTACTGAGGGGAGAATGGCTCATAATAATGGCTGGAATGGAGTGAATGGAATTATATCGATAACCATTCCATTTATTCTGTCCCAGCCATTACTATGAGCCCGTCCTCCCCAATTAAGGTGCCACCAACCTCCTGTGATCTGCAGTATGTGCCCTGGTCAAAAGTAGCGCACTATAAAGAGAATAGGGTGCCAAACTTCATATGTGGTCCTCTTTCCCCAGAGGACAGGCCAAGCGTGTGGTACTAGTGTGTTACTAGTGTACACTACCTAGTGCCTCTGGTGAGTTGCTAATTGCTTTCCAAGCTGAGGTTGGGCTGCCCCAACACTTCAACTGATTACTCCTGAGCTGACCTGAGCTACCAGCCCCCAGACTGGTTAATTTAATCCTGACTGCTCTCTGTGGATCTCCCTAACTCATACTCCACATATTTATTTGAGAGAGAGCGAGAGCGAGAGCGAGAGAGAGAGAGAGAGAGAGAGAGAGAGAGACAGAGCACAGAGCAAGAGAGAGAGAGAGAGAGAGAGAGAGAGAGAGAGAGAGAGAGAGAGAGAGAGAGAGAGAGAGAGAGAGAGAGAGAGAGAGAGAGAGAGAGAGAGAGAGAGAGAGAGAGAGAGAGAGAGAGAGAGAGAGAAAGAGAGAGAGCAAGAGAGAGAGAGAGAGAGAGCAAGAGAGAGAGAGAGAGAGAGAGAGAGAGAGAGCAAGAGAGAGGCAAGCAGCTCTGAGAGTTAAGACTACTAGGTATTGGTGTCACACCTGATAGTCTCTTCACATCTCTTTCACCTGCGGAGCAATAACAAAACACTTGTGTAGGTGTAACCAGTGTGAAATGGCTAGCTAGTTAGTGGGGCACGCTAGTGGCATTTCAATCTGTGATTTCACTTGCTCTGAGACCTTGAAGTAGTAGGACGCGGCTTTTGTGGAGTGATACAGTGCCTTCGTAAAGTATTCAGACCCCTTGACTTTTTCCATATTTTGTTAAGTTACAGATTTATATTAAAATGTATGAAATCATATTTTTCCTTATCAATCTACACAGAATACCCAACAATGACAAAGCATAAACTGGTTGCAAATGGATAAAAAAAAACTGAAATATCACATTTACATAATTATTCAGACACTTTACTCAGTACATTGTTGAAGCACCTTTGGCATTACAGCCTAGAGTCTTCTTGGGTATGATGCTACCAGCTTGGCACACCTGTATTTTGGGAGCTTCTCCCATTCTTGTCTGCAGATCCTGTCAAGCTCTGTCAGGTTGGATGGAGATCAAACTTCTCTCCAGAGATGTTCGATCGGGTACAAGTCTGGGCTCTGGCTGGGCCACTCAAGGACATTCAGACTTGTCCCGAAGCCACTCTTGTGTTGTTCTGGCTGTGTGCTTAGGGTCGTTGTCCTGTCTTGAGTGCTCTGGAGCAGGTTTTCATCGAAGATCTCTCAGTACTTTGCTCCCTTCATCTTTGCCTTGATTCAGACTCTCCCAGTCCCTGCCGCTGAAAAACATCTCCACAGCATGATGCTTCCACCACCATGCTTCACCATAGGGATGGTGCCAGGATACCTCCAGACGTGACGCATGGCATTCAGGCCAAAGAGTTCAATCTTGGCCTCATCAGATCACAGAGTCTTGTTTCTTGTTAGGTGCCTTTTGGAAAACTCCAAGCGGGCTGTCACGTGCCTTTTACTGAGGAGTGGCTTCCGTCTGGCCACTCTACCATAAAGACCTGATTGGTGGAGTGCTGGAGAGATAATTGTCCTTCTGGAAGTTTCTCCCATCTCCACAGAGGAACTGTAGAGGTCTGTCAGAGTGACCATCGGGTTCTTGGTCACCTCCCTGACCAAGGCCCTTCTCCAACCAATTGATCAGTTTGGCTGGGTGGCCAGCTCTAGGAAGAGTCTTGGTGGTTCCAAACTTCTTCCATTTAAGAATGATGGAGGCCACTGTGTTCTTGGGGACCTTCAATGCTGCAGAATTGTTGTTGGTACCCTTCCCAAAACTGTGCCTAAACACAATCCTGTGTCGGAGGTCTACGGACAATTCCTTTGATGTCATGGCTTGGTTTTTGCTCTGACATGCACTGTCAACTGTGGGACTTTATATTGACAGGTGTGTGCATTTCCAAATCCTGTCCAATCAATTGAATTTACCACAAGTGGACTCCAATCAAGTTGTAGAAACATCTCAAGGATGATCAATGGAAGCAGGATGTACATGAGCTCAATTTAGTCTCATGGCAAAGGGTTCTGTTTTTAATATTTTTTTATAAATCTGCAAACAATTCTAAACACCTGTTTTCGCTTTGTCATTATGGGGTATTGTATTTAGATTGCAGAGGATTTGTATTTTTTAAATCAATTTTAGAATAAGGCTGTAACATAACAAAAGTTGGGAAAAGTAAAGGGGTCTGAATACTTTCCGAAGGCACTGTACAATACTTTGTGGGTGAGTGTATTCAATGTGTTCAGAGGGTCCCTGGTTCAAGCCTCGTTCGTGCAACGGTTGGGGCAAGGAGAGGGATGGAAGCAACACTGTTACATAGGATTGTTGTGTAGGATCGTGGGGTGGTGACTATTATCAGCAGCTACCAATTCAACATTTAAGCTGTACATTTCATTGCTTCGTTTACTGAGAAACTATACAGTAGACTAGTCAGAATTAATTGTCCGCCTGAGGGAGAAGCATGTTGGCCAGAGGACATGGCCTGCATCCCAAAGAGCACCATATTCCCTACATAGTGCCCTACAACTAACAGGAGCCCTATGGGCCCTTGTAAAACATAGTGAACTATATAGGGAATAGGGAGCCATTTGGGCTGCAGGCTAGGGTAGTGGCTATAGTCAGTGGCAGTTAGGAGGTAGGCAGGGTTGAGTGCTCACTGACCCTGTCGTTTAGCAGTAGGATAGGTAACTGGGCCTGAGCCACCTCACATGCACATACGCACACACACAAACGCACAGACACACACAGTATCCCATCCCACACACCGTGCACACTGAGATTAACCAGCGCTGAATCTGCTATAAATGAAAACCCATACCGATGATGGAATAAAGAGACTCTGTCCAGAGGGGAGGCAGAGGAGTCCAATGAACACTGACCCTCTCTCTTTTAACTGGCTATTAACCTACGGCAGTGGACAGAGGAGAGAGAAGAGGAGAGAGAGTGAGGACAGGGGAGAGAGAAGAGGATAGAGAGTGAGGACAGAGGAGAGAGGGGAGAGTAGAGGTATATGGGCCACAGGGGGGAGACTAAGTGGAACAATTTTAATCTCATTCCTGCTGCAGCCAGCTACATGGGTAGGTGGTAGATACTTCAGCCCTCACTTAACTCTGGCCCTCGGCCTAAGATGGGACTGGTGCCAAGACAGTCACAGGTGTTCTTTCCCTTTCTGCTCCCTCCCTGCTCCCTCTTGTCCCTGCAATGGCAGTACTCAGGGTGATACAAGGATAAAACATGAAATAGCATCAGGTTTACAAGGTACAGCATGATGTAAAGTCAATTTTCACAAACAATTAGCATAACCTTTAAGCAACTTCCTTTTCATGAAGATATACTATGACACTAGTCAGTTGATGAATTAAAAGGGTATCAGCTGGGAAAATGCATTGAAACACACACCGAATAACATCTATCATAGGTATGGACGACAGTAGGCTAAACATCATCCAATAATTGCTTTATCCCCTTTGGCTGCTGCTGGTTATGTTTCCTGACACAGAACTAGGTGTTAATGAAAACCACTGGCACATCTTGAGCATTGATCCAAAACTGGGAAAGACGTTTAAAGAACACCCGCAGGTAGTCTTCAGACGCGCCCCCAACATCAGTCAAATGGGGGTGAGGTCTGATCTTCCACCAGCGCTACGTAGTACCTTTTCTAGACCATGTGCCAGACAGTAACTATAGAGGTGGCGGATGTACCCAGTGTAACTTTACCAACAATTCACAATGGTCAGCTCTGAAAACAAGGACAGCAGAACACAGGAGTAATATCAGGACTCTTGACCAGAGAAACTCTGTGGCATTTCATGGAGGCTCGTCACAACATCAGCTCTCTGAGACACATTGGTATCGAACATTAAGACTCCTAGGAGGGGCGGAGATACTGATAATCTATTATTGAGAAGAGAATTGTGTTGGATTTACTGTTTGTTTACCATGTCTCCTAGAGGTCTGAACCAAGAGTTTTATATCAGACCATTTCTTACATGAATATGTTACTTTGATTTGTCTTGCCTTCCATGTTACCCACTTTTTGTAAATATATATTCTTTTCTGGAACTACTACATGTACCCATCACATCGTTATTAAATTATTAGAGATACACAAATTGTTTTTGCACCCACCATGCATCATGTGAGGGATAATGTGTATATTTTGGGATGTGAGCACTCAGTTTGTTTGACCTGACGAAGATCAGTTTCGAATAGAAACGTTGCCAATAAATCAGTGAATTGGGAGCTTTAAAAGTGTGCAGGCCATCTTGTTCTTTACTAGTGTTCTTTATTAGCCCAGCACCTATGTTTTTAAGGTGGTGCGTATGACCACAAACTTTTCTAATGAAAAACAAGTCACAATGAATGAAGCTCAAAAGTCTTATCTCTCTCTGTCCCATCTGCTGGGGCAGAAAAATGAAGAGACTGGCAGTTGCAGAGAGGAAAGACGAACTGGGCAGGGAGCAGGGTACTGGAGATTAAGTTAGGAGAAGAGGAAGAGGAGCCAACTCTCTCTCTCTTATGGACACAGGGAGGAAAAGAGGAAGAAGGGAAGTCACATAGTATACCATGACTCTGCACATTTGGGGCGCATGGAGATTTGGGGCGTGAATCCTGCCAGATGACTAAAAGACAGGCTACAGAAAGTATTCATCAGTAGAAGGCATTTTGGTGTGTGTGTTTTTCTATTCCCCTGCATCTCGCTCCAGGCACCCACTTTAACCTGACCCTGATAGTGAAGTAATATAAGTTGAATTTGGTGCCCTCACTTATTGCTCTTCACTGAATCTCATTTCAAGGAAAATAATAAGTGTAAGAGATGAATCTTTCTTCTCTCAGTTTTATTTTTAATCAGAGTAGGCTATTCATCTTTTGAATAGTAACCTTGGAGCACACGTCTTATTACTGAGGATCAACTTCTTGAGTTCCTAATAAACACAAAGAATACCTTTATGGGTTCAGTTGATTCTGTATCAGATATGTGGCTAGTGGAGTAAGAGTTAGCCTGCCCCTAATCTCTGATGGCAGTCCTACACATTATTCATGTGACGAAGCTAAACTAAATGTCCAACATCAAACTGACATCAGTTTGAGTGAAATAATGCAGAGCATGACTGATGGGTCGAATCCTGAAATGACCTGAGCCACATGGCACTGAGTGCTTCCGGAGGGGAGGAGAGGAGAGAAGAGGAGGAAAGGACATTGAGAATGACTGATTGAAATCAGTTGGATGGATATGGATGAGGAGGATGCTAATTGCTCCGGCGATTAAGAGCGACTGTGTCATTTTGTCAATGAGATATACTAGCATGTGTCTCAGTAGGGTGAAAGGCAGCTTTAAGGGGGCAATCTGGGATTCACAGAACAAAGCAGTCACCCTGCCACATTTTAATTGGTAAACAGCTGAGGGAGTCCCAAAAAAAGTAGGTACCAATCCCAGTTTGCCACTTTAATGTAAGTCTGTCATGCAATCTACTGAAGATGGTAGATTTATAAGGCAGAGTTAATGTAAGGATGGTATGTAATCTACAGTAGATGGTAGATTTATAAGGCAGAGTTAATGTAAGGATGGTATGTAATCTACAGTAGATGGTAGATTTATAAGGCAGAGTTAATGTAAGGCTGGTATGTAATCTACAGTAGATGGTAGATTTATACGGCAGAGTTAATGTAAGGCTGGTATGTAATCTACAGTAGATGGTAGATTTATAAGGCAGAGTTAATGTAAGGCTGTTATGTAATCTACAGTAGATGGTAGATTTATAAGGCAGCGTTAATGTAAGGATGGTATGTAATCTACTGAAGATGGTAGATTTATAAGGCATAGTTAATGTAAGGCTGGTATGTAATCTACAGTAGATGGTAGATTTATAAGGCAGAGTTAATGTAAGGCTGGTATGTAATCTACAGTAGATGGTAGATTTATAAGGCCGAGTTAATGTAAGGCTGTTATGTAATCTACAGTAGATGGTAGATTTATAAGGCAGAGTTAATGTAAGGCTGTTATGTAATCTACAGTAGATGGTAGATTTATAAAGCAGAGTTAATGTAAGGCTGGTATGTAATCTACAGTAGATGGTAGATTTATAAGGCAGAGTTAATGTAAGGATGGTATGTAATCTACAGTAGATGGTAGATTTATAAGGCAGAGTTAATGTAAGGCTGGTATGTAATCTACAGTAGATGGTAGATTTTTAAGGCAGAGTTAATGTAAGGCTGTTATGTAATCTACTGTAGATGGTAGATTTATAAGGCAGAGTTAATGTAAGGCTGGTATGTAATCTACAGTAGATGGTAGATTTATAAGGCAAAGTTCATGTAAGGCTGGTATGTAATATACAGTAGATGGTAGATTTATAAGGCAGAGTTAATGTAAGGATGGTATGTAATCTACTGAAGATGGTAGATTTATTAAGCAGAGTTAATGTAAGGCTGGTATGTAATCTACTGAAGATGGTAGATTTTTAAGGCAGAGTTAATGTAAGGCTAACATTATCCTGCTGTTTCTCATTTAGATCACACCTCACAATTTATTCATGATTCAGTCTATAGGGATTTTATTAATAATATGTTTCAAGTTTTTATTGTCACGTACAGTGAAATGCTTTTCTTGCAAGCTCCAAACCCAACAATGCAGTAATCAATATCAATGTAGCACTAAAAATAACGTAAAACCCTTTACTGCAATTAAATGACCTAGTGACCTCATGGGTGGAATGTAATTAATAACTTTCATAATTTCAAAATTAATAAACTTTTTTTTTTTAAAACACTGAAAAACTGGTGTTTCTCTGTCAAAAGGTTGTGTTATATTTCAGTCTTCTGTAATGTATATAAAGTGTAATATTGGGATGCAAACTCAAAATGTAATACATTTCAACTCTATATCCCCTAACCATGTGTGTGAGGTGTATACTTTTGTTTCAAAGAAGATTTGTTTAAGATTACCAACACACTCTGTGTGACCCTGATTTAGCCCACTGCAATAAAAGGAAACAAGAAATTAAGAGCGCTATATACAGGGTCAGTTCCAATACCATATTTACAGTGTGCAGGGATACTGGAGTGATAGAGGTAGATACACTATCGGTCAAACGTTTTAGAACATCAGGGTTTTTCTTTATTTGTGCTATTTTCTACATTGTAGATTAACAGTGAATGCATCAAAACTATGAAACAACACATGCAATCGTGTAGTAACCAAAAACGTGTTAAACATATTTGAGATTCTTCAAATAGCCATCCTTTGCCTTGATGACAGCTTACACACTCTTGGCATTCTCTCAACCAGCTTCATGAGGTAATTACCTGGAATGCATTTCAATTAAGGTGTGCCTTCTTAAAAGTTCATTTCTGGGCCTTCCGAGTGGCGCAGTGGTCTAAGGGTGTGCCTCTAGAGATTCTGGGTTCGAGTCTAGGCTCTGTCGCAGCCGGCCGTGACCGGGAGGCCCATGGGGCGGTGCACAATTGGCCCAGCGTCGTCCGGGTTAGGGAGGGTTTGGCCGGCAGGGATATCCTCGTCTCATCGCGCACTAGCGACTCCTGTGGTGGGCCGGGCGCAGTGCACGCTGACATGGTTGCCAGGTGTACGGTGTTTCCTCCGACACATTGGTGCGGCTGGCTTCCGGGTTGGATGGGCATTGTGTCAAGAAGCAGTGTGGCTTGGTTTGGTTGTGTTTCGGAGGACGCATGGCTCTCGACCTTCACCTCTCCTGAGTCCGTACAGGAGTTGCAGCGATGAGACGAGACTGTAACTACTACCAATTCGATACCATGAAATTTGGGAAAAAACGGTTTTGTTCTGTTCCCCGCTTCAGGATTAATTGTAGTATGTCGTTGTGTGCTGACGCTGTACCTGTCTTGTTCCATGTCCTTTCTTCATTAAATGTTCTACTCCCCGTACCTGCTTCTCTACTCGAGTGTCGGTCCTTACACAAAGACCAAGTCCATATTATGGCAAGAACAGCAAGAACAGAATAAGCAAAGAAAAATGACAGTACATCATTCAAGTTTCTTCAACTGCATTAGCAAGAATGATCAAGCGCTGTGATGAAACTGGCTCTCATGAGGAGCGCCACAGGAATCGAAGACCCAGAGGATAAGTTCATTAGAGTTAAAAACAAATGATAGTCCCACTAAGGCCAAACCCGATGGGATGGCGTATCGCTCCAGAATGCTGTGGCAGTCATGCCAGCATCAGAAATTGCTGCCCAATTAAATGCTTCACAGAGTTCAAGTTTTTTAATTTTTTTAACCTTTATTTAACTAGGCAAGTCAGTTAAGAACAAATTCTTATTTTCAATGACGGCCTAGGAACAGTGGGTTAACTGCCTGTCCAGGGGTAGAACGACAGATTTGTACCTTGTCAGCTCGGGGGTTTGAACTTGCAACCTTCTGGTTACTAGACCAACGCTCTAACCACTAGGCTACCCTGCCGCCCCTAGAAACAGACACATCTCAACTTGCTTGGGCCAAGAAACACGAGCAATGGACATTAGACTGGTAGAAATGTGTCCTTTGGTCTGGAGTTCAAATTGAAGATTTGTGAGATGCGGTGTGGGTGAACGGATAATCTCTTTATGTGTATTTCCCACGGTAAATCATGAACGAGAGGTGTTATGGATTGGAGGTGCTTTGCTGATGACACTGCATGTGATTTATTTATAATTCAAGGCACACTTAACCAGCATGACTGCCACAGCATTCTGGAGCGATACGCCATCCCATCGGGTTTGGCCTTAGTGGGACTATCATTTGTTTTTCAACAGGACAATGACCCAACACACCTCCAGACTGTGAAGGAAAAGCAGCCAACAAGTGCTCAGCATACGTGGGAACTCCTTCAAGACTGTTGGAAAAGCATTCCAGGTGAAGCTGGTTGAGAGAATGCTAAGAGTGTGCAAAGCTGTCATCAAGGCAAAGGTTGGCTATTTGAAGAATCTCAAATATAAAATATATTTTGTTTAATTAACACTTTTTATATTTATTTTGTTTAACACTTTTTCCATGTGTTATTTCATAGTTGTGATGTCTTCACTATTATTCTACAATGTAGAAAATAGTATAAATAAAGAAAAACCCTTGAATGAGTAGGTGTTCTAAAACTTTTGACCAGTAGTGTATGTATAGGGTTAAGGTGACTAAGCATCAGGATATATGATAAAGAGAGAAGCAGCAGCGTTAATGATGATTGTTTGCATGAGTCAATATACTATAAATGTGTGTGCATGTTATGTGTGTGTTGGAGTGGCAGTATGTGTGTGCATAGAGACAGTGCAACACATATATATATATATATATATACACAGTGGGACAAAAAAGTATTTAGTCAGCCACCAATTGTGCAAGTTCTCCCACTTAAAAGATGAGAGGCCTGTAATTATCATCATAGGTACACTTCAACTATGACAGACAAAATGAGAAGAATAAAAATCCAGAAAATCACATTGTAGGATTTTTTATGAATTTAAATGCTAATTATGGTGGAAAATAAGTATTTGGTCAATAACAAAAGTTTATCTCAATACTTTGTTATATACCCTTTGTTGGCAATGACAGATGTCAAACGTTTTCTGTAAGTCTTCACAAAGGTTTTCACACACTGTTGCTGGTATTTTGGCCCATTCCTCCATGCAGATCTCCTCTAGAGCAGTGATGTTTTGGGGCTGTTGCTGGGCAACACTAACTTTCAACTCCCTCCACAGATTTTCTATGGGGTTGAGCTCTGGAGACTGGCTAGGCCACTCCAGGACCTTGAAATGCTTCTTACGAAACCACTCCTTCGTTGCCCGGGCGGTGTGTTTGGGATCAATGTCATGCTGAAAGACCCAGCCACGTTTCATATTCAATGCCCTTGCTGATGGTAGGCTTTGTTACTTTGGTCCCAGCTCTCTGCAGGTCATTCACTAGGTCCCCCCGTGTGGTTCTGGGATTTTTGCTCACCGTTCTTGTGATTATTCTGACCCCGCGGGGTGAGATCTTGCGTGGAGCCCCAGATCGAGGGAGATTATCAGTGGTCTTGTATGTCTTCCATTTCCTAATAATTGCTCCCACAGTTAATTTCTTCAAACCAAGCTGCTTACCTATTGCAGATTCAGTCTTCCCAGCCTGGTGCAGGTCTACAATTTTGTTTCTGGTGTCCTTTGACAGCTCTTTGGTCTTGGCCATAGTGGAGTTTGGAGTGTGACTATTTGAGGTTGTGGACAGGTGTCTTTTATACAGATAACAAGTTCAAACAGGAGCCATTAATACAGGTAACGAGGACAGAGGAGCCTCTTAAAGAAGAAGTTACAGGTCTGTGAGAGCCATAAATCTTGCTTGTTTGTAGGTGACCAAATACTTATTTTCCACCATAATTTGCAAATAAATTCATTAAAAATCCTACAATGTGATTTTCTGGATTTTTTTTCTCATTTTATCTGTCATAGTTGAAGTGCACCTATGATGAAAATGACAGGCCTCTCTCATCTTTTTAAGTGGGAGAACTTGCACAATTGGTGGCTGACTAAATACTTTTTTGCCCCACTGTATATATATATATATATATACAGTATATATACACAAGGGTCAACTCAGATAGTCCGTGTAGCCGTTCTGTTGGCTATTTAGCAGTCTTATGGCTAGGGGATAGAAGCTGTTCTGGAGCCTGCCAGTGTCTGATGCACAGATGCAGGGGTACTGCTTGCCATAAGGAAGCAGAGAGAACCGTCTATGGCTCGGGTGGCTGGAGTCTTCATGACTTTATGATATATGATTTTCCGCACCTTCCTTTCTCATCTCCTGACATGAACGTCCTGGATGGCAGGGAGCTCAGCCCCAGTGATGTACTGGGCTGTCCGCACCACCCTCTATAGCGCCATGCCATCGAGGGTGGTGCTGTTGCCATACTAAGAAGGGATGCAGCCAGTCAAGATGCTCTCAGTGGTGCAGTTGTAGGACTTTTTGAGGATTTTCTTGCCCATGCCAAACCTTTTCAACCTCCTGAAGAGGAAGCAGTGATTGGACCTTAGTGATTTGGACACCAAGAAACTTGAAGCTCTCGACCCGCTCCCCTGCAGCCCCGTTGATGTGGATGGGGGCTTGCTCCCCCCCCCCATTTCCTGTAGTCCACGATCAGCTCATTGGCCTTATTGGCATTGAGGTAGAGGTCGTTGTCCCGGCACCACACTGCCAGGTCTCACCACATAACCCATATTGTGCGTGCGAGCCTGCATCTTAGATATGAGAGCACGTGACTGTGCATAAGTATATATATTTCCTCAGAGATAGCCTAGCTTTACTCACAGCTATTTGACAGAGCTATTTTTCTCTTTGTTGAGTAACTAGCCTAGTTCTTCATTTTGAATCGACATTATAAAGTTCAGGTACACACAGACGCTGGTGGAATCGTTAATCAAGGAATTAAGTGAATTAGGGTCTGGCAGGGGCCTGCTGGTGGCTGAGGGATGAATATCTGAGAGGGCCAATAATGAACTCAATGGCTGGGAAGTAATGCTCCATCACACACACAGCAGAGACACACACACCCACACACACAGGTGGAGGCACATAGGCAGACACACGGACACACACAAACACGGGCACACACATGGGCAAACACACACAAACACACACCTCACAGTCTCCACTACCTCCCTCCCTCCCTCCCTCCCTCCCTCCCTCTGGGCATTAGCGGAGAAGATATTAAAAACTGTGGCACATCCTTTTTTAAGGACAATTAGGCATTTTCCCAGGTTTCCTAGGTTACGGCTTGTATGGCACCGCTGTGGACAAGAGAGAGTAATTCAAGATAATGTGTCTGAGGCTGGTAACCTTGAAAACTATACTAGGTTTTTGGTCACGTTTTGTGGGTTTTTTCTTTGACCAGTATTTCCAGCATTGTCCACTCGTTTGGCTGCAGGCAGGAAATAGTAGGAAATGCTCTTTAACTGACAGGTAGCCTAGTGGTTAGAGCATTGGCCCAGTAACCGAAAGGTTGCTAGATGGAATCCCAGAACTGACAAGGTAAAAATCTGTTGTTCTGGTCCTGAACAAGGCAGTTAACCCACTGTTCCTAGGCTGTCATTGTAAATAAGAATGTGTTCCTAACTGACTTGCCTAGTTAAATAGGGTTGAATAAAAAAATTCAAAATAAAACAAGCTGTCTCCATTCATTCATTCAATGTCCGGCTGTGCGAGTGTTTGGGGGGGTCGCCTAAGCCAGGGGAGACACAGCTCTACGATTCTTAATTTCACAAACACCTATTATAAGGCAGGGAATACTATAATAATGGGAATTGATGGGAAATGATGTAAATATATCACTAGCCACTTTAAACAATGCTACCTTATATAAATGTTACTTACCCTACATTATTCATCTCATACGCATACGTATATACTGTACTCTATATCATCGACGGTATCCTTATGTAATACATGTATCACTAGCCACTTTATACTATACTATGCCACTTTGTTTACATACTCATCTCATTTGTACATACTGTACCCGATACCATCTACTGTATCTTGCCTATGCTGCTCTGTACCATCACTCATTCATATATCCTTATGTACATATTCTTTATCCCCTTACACTGTGTACAAGACAGTAGTTTTGGAATTGTTAGTTAGATTACTTGTTATTACTGCATTGTCGGAACTAGAAGCACAAGCATTTCGCTACACTCGCATTAACATCTGCTAACCATGTGTATGTGACAAATAAAATTTGATTTGATTTGATTTGATTTGATTTATATATAGATCAGTGATTCAACACTTCACTTTGCTCAAGTTGATCCTGTCCAACAGAAGCGATCCTTAATCATCGGAGGTTATAAAAATTGGGTAATTAGGACAGTTAAAGGGGAGTGACTATAAATCTAACCAGAAAAAAAGAGTGTGCAAATACCCCGCTGTGACACTCTTTGTAGAAGACAGCAATATATTCTGCAAAACCTGCAATTTAACATTAGATTTTATATGGAAAGACAGCTATTATTATTATTTTTATTTTTAACATTACACGGTCTCAAAACAATGCATCTACCCAAGAGAGTTTAGATAGGCTGCAGGCCATGGACATAAAGTGCATTCGGATAGTATTCAGACCCCTTGAAGTTTTCCACATTTTGCTACGTTACAGCCTTGTACTAAAATGGATAAAATAATAATTATCATCAATCTACACACAATATCCCATAATGACAAAGTGAAAACATATTTTAGATTAGTTTGCAAATTCATAAAAAAATTAAAAACAGAAATACCTTATTTACATAAGTACTCAGACCCTTTGCCATGAGACTCTAAATTTAGCTCAGATGCTTCCTGTTTCCATTGATCATCCTTGAGATGTTTTTACAACTTGATTGGAGTCCACCTGTGGTAAATGAAATTGATTAGACATGATTTGGAAAGACCTGTACCTATATAAATAAGGTCCCACAGTTGACAGTGCATGCCAGAGCAAAAACCAAGCCATGAGGTAGAAGGAATTGTCCGTCAAGCTCCGAGACAGGATGGTATCGAGGCACAGATCGGGGGAAGGGTACCATTTCTGCACCATTGAAGGTCCCCAAGAACACAGTGGCCTCCAAAATTCTTAAATGGAAGAAGTTTGGAACTATCAAGACTCTTCCTAGAGCAGGGCCTTGGTCAGGGAGGTGATCAAGAACCCGATTGTCACTCTGACAGAGCTCCAGAGTTCCTCCAGAGTTCCTCTGTGGAGATGGGAGAACCTTCCAGAAGGACAACCATCTCTGCAGCATTCCACCAATCAGGCCTTCATGGCCAGACGGAAGACACTCCTCATTAAAAGCCACATGACAGTCCACTTTGAGTTTGCCAAAAGGCACCTAAAGGACTATCAGACCATGAAAAACAAGATTCTCTGGTCTGATGAAACTAAGATTGAACAAGTATCACATCTGGAGGAAACCTGGAACCATACATACGGTGAAGCACGGTGTTGGCAGCATCATGCTGTGGGGATGTTTGTCAGCAGCAGGGACTGGGAGACCAGTCAGGATCGAGAGAATGATGAACAGAGCAAAGTACAGAGAGATCATTGATGAAAACCGTCTCCAGAGTGCTCAGGACCTCAGACTAGGGTGAAGGTTCACCTTCCAACAGGAAAACGACCCTAAGCACACAGCCAAGACAACGTAGGAGTGACTTTGGGACAAGTCTCTGAATGTCCTTGAGTGGCCCAGCCAGAGCCCAGACTTGACCCCGATCGAACATCTCTGGAGAGACCTGAAAATAGCTGTGCAGCAATGCTCCCCATCCAACCTGATAGAGAAGAATGGGAGAAACTCCCCAAATGCAGGTGTGCCAAGATTGTAGTGGCATACCCAAGAAGACTCAAAGCTGTAATTGCTGCCAAAGGTCCTTCATCAAAGTACTGAGTAAAGGATTTGAATACATAAGTATTATGTAAATGTCATATTTCTATTTTTGTTTTCTTTTTGCAAAAAAAAATGTTAAACAATTTTTGGTTGGTCATTATGGGCAATTGTGTGTAGATTGATGAGGGAAAAAAATAATTGTTTTCGTTTAGAATAAGGCTGTAACGTACGTGAAATGTGAAAAAAGACAAGGGGTCTGAATACTTTACGAATGCACTGTACATAACAAGACAACATCAATCAATAAAAATATTTCACTACGTATTCGTTGTCTGTTCTTAACATTAGGGTATCATAGGCATTTTTATATCTCAACATGTAGAGGATGTAATGTAGTGTAACGCCTGTCGTCGGAAGGAGTGGACCAAAGCGCAGCGTGAAAAGTGTTCATGATTTTATTTATTATCAAAAAACACTCGAACAAATTAACAAAACGAAAGCGAACAGTTCTGTCAGGTAACAGAGACTAAACATAAAATAACTACCTACAAACACAGGTGGGAAAAGGCTGCCTAAGTATGATTCCCAATCAGAGACAACGATAGGGAACCATACTCGGCCAAAACAAAGAAATAGACAACATAGAATGCTCACCCCAAATCACACCCTGACCAAACCAAATAGAGAAATAAAACGTCTCTCTAAGGTCAGGGCGTGACATGTAGACTATTTTCAGAACATAAATGGGTAGCCTTTTTCATCTGCTATAGAAATAACAACCCAACAACTTCTCCAACTCCGTTAAATCAAATCAAATGGTATTTGTCACATGGGCCGAATACAACAGGTGTTGTATACCTTACAGTGAAATGCTGAATACAACAGGTGTAGTAGACCTTACAGTGAAATGCTGAATACAACAGGTGTAGTAGACCTTACAGTGAAATGCTAAATATAACAGGTGTAGTAGACCTTACAGTGAAATGCTAAATACAACAGGTGTAGTAGGGGATACAGGTTAGTCTATGTGCGGGGATACAGGTTAGTCGAAGTCATTGATATAATATGTACATGTAGGTCCGGGCTAAGCAACTATGCATGGATAACAAACAGCAAGATGCAGCGATGTAAAAAAGGGGGTCAATGTAAATAGTCTGGGTAGCCACATGATTAACTGCTTAGCAGTCATATGGCTTGGAAGTAGAAGCTGTTAAAGAGCATTTGCACCTAGACTTGGAGCTCCGGTACCGCTTGCCATACGGTAGCAGAGAGAACAGTCTATGACTAGGTTGGCTGGAGTCTTTGACCATTTTTAGGACCTTCCTCTGACACCACCTGGTATAGAGGTCCTGGATGACAGGAAACTTGGCCCCAGTGATGTACTGGTCCGTACATACTACCCTCTGTAGCGCCTTGCGGTAGGATGCCAAGCAGTTGCCATAACAAGAGATGATTCAACCAGTCAAAATGCTTTTGAGCAAGTCACTGGTACTTCCAGCCTGAGTATTTGCTTGTAAGCAGGAATCAGGAGGATAGAGTTATGGTCAGATTTGCCAAATGGAGGGTGAGGGAGAGCTTTGTACGTGTCTCTGTGTGTGGAGTAAAGGTTGTCTAGAGTTTTTTTTTACTGTGGTTGCACATGTGACATGATGATAGAAAACTGATTTAAGTTTTCCTGCAATTAAATTCCCTGGCCACTAGGAGCATCGCTTCCGGGTGAGCATTCTATTGTTTGCTTATGGCCTTATACAGCTCATTGAGTGTAGTCTTGGTGCCTGCTTCGATTTGTGGAGGTAAATAGACAGCTACGAAAAATATATGTGAAGATCGCAGTATGTGGAGAGACACACTTCTCCATCTCCACAAAGCGTGCGTAAAAGCCCAGGTAGAATGATATGCAGACACTGCTGAATAGTTCACTGCCATACTGTACACTGTATCAGCCAGAACGACGTTACCGTCTTCATTCAGCTCTCCTACAATATGAAGAACATATTGGTCTTGTGTGTCAGTGGATTCATCCGTTATTATGAAGATGGTGTCTGTTTTTTTTTTTCAACAGAAAGGTAGAAAATGTATCTAAACGCTCATCCCTAGTCGTGTTATGTTGTGTTGCAGGTACTGTATACAGAGGGTGTTTTGTGCTCTGATAGATACCTATTGACTAAAATGTTTGTATCCAATAAAGTAGAGAGAGAGATATAATTGACAGAGCCGATACAGATCCCTGCATGGCATTGAGATGAACATTAAACTTGCATTACATTACATTACATTACAGTCATTTAGCAGACGCTCCAGATCGACATTGGCACTTAATACTGTAAACGCTTGTAAAATAGCGACTGGAGAATTCACTTCGGCACATGATATCCCGTATAATATTATTGAGAAACAGTCCCACCACCCATTTAAAGAAAAAAGAGACAGAGACCCGAAACACCACAAAGGTTTTTTATGGAGTCTCAGTTTATGGTGTGGTTGTTTGTTCAGGTGTTATAAAACACTCAAAAAGACCTTCATCACAATTAGAGGATGCGCCAATTCCTTGGAGTTTGCAAAACTGTATTTGATTCGAACGGTCTTTACCTTACTTATTATTCAGTTAAAAGGGAAGATTATTCACACAAATTCTCCATATTTTCACCAAATGACTAATGCATTAATGTATTGTGCCATTTCACTGTGGCTTAGGCAGCAATTAAGCCCCTCTTTGTGTCCTAGTGACAAGCTGTTTTTATTTCAAGACCAAACAGAGGAGAGAAGAGAGGGAAGGGAGAAAAGCACAGAAGAATGTAAAGACATTGCCGGGGGCGTATGAATAAAAGGAGCAGGGTCTCTAGTGTCTGCTGCCTCTTCTCTGTCATAATCACCATTATACTGACATGGCAATGCTCTTTTCACCTCCTCATTGCCTGGCTTCGCTCTCTGCCTTAGTGTAAAGACTGCATGTACCTTAACTGTCCTCTCTCCCTCTCTCCATCTTTCTCTCGGTCAGGTTCAGATTCAGATAAGCTTTAATAGCATGAATGGCAAGGCCACAGTTGCTAAAGCAAAGTGAAGTTCTCTGTCTCTCTCCACTTGTTTCTTTCACTCCATTTCTCTCTCTGCGTATTGTATAAAGAGTGAAGGAAATATGGTAGTAAAGAACTGTAAAACTGAGAGAGAGATGAAGAAAGAAAGAGAAAGAGAGGGCTCCTCAGGTACATCATGTGATGTCAGTAATGACATGGCAACTACCCCACATGCAACAAAACACACAGGCCAGAATACAAATATTACACCAAGGCTTCCCTTGATCTGGTATTCAGCCAACCTCATTCCTTCTTCCCTCCCTCCATACATCCCTCTATCCCTCCCTCACTCCAATGGTACTTCTAGTCTGTTTGTTTTCTGGTTCTGCTTCATTAAATGGTCTACAGAGGGACACACACACACACACACACACACAGCAAAATGAGCAGTGCAAAGTGGAAGAGAAAGACTACAGAAACCATTATGCCCTACAGCAACAGTAAGCCTCCAGACTCCAGCCGCCGCTTGCCAGGTTGGTACTTTGAGTACTATACATTGTTTAGCTCCTTGAGTGCATGGGTAAAATAATACTGTAGGGGTTGCTGCTTAAGTACACACAGTGTAACTAGGCCATAGCGTACAATCAAAAATCACTGAATCAAAGCTGAGGAATGTGTAAAGACAACAACAATACAACACAATACATTTGGAGAGTTGCTGATTCCAGTGCTTAGATGCAAGTTCATCCAGATCCTTCAACATTAAGAACTAGAGAACATTGTGTTTTTCTGACAAGTAGTTGAAAGTTGAAAGAAAGTAGAGGATCGTCAGTAGTGACAGAAGAGCAAGTCAACTATCCCTCCAGCTCTCTCTTTCCTCCCTCTCCCAGTCTGTCTCTCTCTCTCTCTCCTCCCTCCAGCTCTCTCTCTCTCCTCCCTCCCCCGGTCTGTCTCTCTCTTTATCTCTCTCTGTATCCAACTTTCTCTCATGATGCTGTGCATCAGACCCTCTATTCCCTCTAAGTCTAATTAGCTAGACTCTGTAACCTCTCTGACGTCCACTCAGCTTTCATATCTATTTAGCCAGCAGCACCACTTGATCTCTTGTTCGGGGAGCCGCATTGAGAGTGGAATTAAAACTACTGTAAGGAGAGAATGTTCGCTTGCCCCCCCCCCCAAAAAAAATAAATAAAAAATGGAAACTAAAAGACAGTAGAAAGGCAAAGTAAAGCAGATGGCCTGAACGGCAGCAGAGTGCAGAATGCTTGGCATGACATGACTGGAACCATCTGGTATGTCTCCAAGAGGAGCTAGGCCCTAGCCTGTGAAGTCCATCCTGGAGACACTATTGTACAGTTGCATAAAATAGTCAAGGGCAAAGTAGATCTGTCAATGACACAATATTATAAGATTGCACACAAAGTTTCCAATCCAATCATTAATTCAGCTTCAAAAGAGGAAGACAGTTACAGTAACGCTCAGAAAACAGGTATAAAACTAGTCAGAAGGAGTTGAGTAGGAGAAAGAGCCTCTCATCATCCACTCTGGCTTTCACTTACCAGCAGGGTGGTAAAGCACGAAGAGGGCCGGCTGGTAGTCCACTGATCCCATTACTGAACCTGTCTACCCATGTCACAGGTCAACTGGATAGGGCCAGACAAAAGGGAGGGAAGGGCAGGTGAAGGGAGGCAGAAGGAGGTCCCTGAAGGTACAGTTCCTCACTGATGGAGGTGAGAGATCTACACCTGGAGGACTGATGGACTGCTACTGTCTACATATAGGCTTGTCTCTAAGGGCCAAGTGAGACAACTCTAGAGCTGGGATAGAATTTCTGTTTTGTTTCTGTTGATGGACTGTGTGTATATACTATCCTGGGTAGTTCGCAGATAAAGCAGTCTCCAAGACTAGCCCAGGCTTGTCTATGTGATGTGAATCCATCATCACACAACTGATAGTACTGCCACTGAGGAGAGGGGAACAAACGTTATGGCTTCACAGAATGAACTGTTTATAGTGATAAAGCCCCAGACAATGTCCCCTGCCTGCTATCAAAGTCCCCTTAGTTCTCACTGCTACCCAGTACCCTGGGTGTTGACACAACACTACAAGTTAGGTTCATAGAACATGGAACTCTGACTGACAGTCTAAAAAATAACTCTGGGGTTTAAATAACTGAATTCCATTGTTTCACTGTTCCATTCCATGCTCTTTACTCAACCGTTCGTTTATAGTTTATAGGTGAATCGATCCCAGTAATAAGCATGGCTATTGTGGCATCCAATAAATCGGTCAGAAAGACAGAGTGCTGCTAGGGGGGGGGGGGGGGGGGTTGTATTTTTAGCTTGTAGAAGCTAAGGTCAGAGGGTTGGTAAAGAAACCAACCTCTAGCTCCTCACATCGACTAGCTGAACATTCATATTTTTACCGTTCTGCTCTCACAGAGATAAAAGCGTATTCTCTCTTATGAATCATACCTAAATCCACTACATCAAATAAGGAATAAAGAAGAAGCACAGGTAAATAATAAATAGCCTACAAAAGTAATGTTTTTTTTATTTTTTTTGTACGCTCAAGGATTTGACATGTTTCATATATTTGACACATCACAATCCAATCGGATGAATCTTGACATTCTCACACATAGCCCAGCTACATCAGTTGTAGATTCCTACCTCCTCTACTGCTACAAAGCCCTGTAAAGCCTTAACCTGTTGAGTGTAGGGGGCAGTATTTTGATGTTTGGATGAAAAACATACCTAATTGAAACTGCCTATTTCTCAGGCCCAGAATCTAGAATATGCATATAATTGTCAGATTAGGATAGAAAACACTCTAAAGTTTCCAAAACTCTAAAATCTTTTCTGTGAGTATAACAGAACTGATATTGCAGGTGAAAACCTGAGGAAAATCCAACCCGGAAGTGTTTTTCTGAAACCTCTCTATTCCATTGCATGCCTTCGCTCCATTGAAAGGAATATCACCAGATTCCTTTTCCTATGGCTTCCACATGTTGTGAACAGTCTTTAGACATAGTTTCAGGCTTTTATTTTGAAAAATGAGCGAGAAAGATCACATTGCGTCATTGTATGGCTGGGTGCCAGCAGCGTTTTGCATGTGTAACAGCTTGGCGCAGACATTTTCTCTCTCTCTCCTATTGAAGAAGGTACAGTCCGGTTGAAATATTATCGATTATATATTGTAAAAACAACCTGAGGATTGATTTAAAAAATGTTTGACATGTTTCTACAGACCTTACGGATACTATTTGGAATTTTTGTCTGCCCGGTTGTGACCACTCGCGCCTGTGGATTTCTGAACATAACGCGCCAACGAAATCGAGGTATTTTGGATATAAAAATAATCTTTATGGAACAAAAGGAACATTTATTGTGTAACTGGGAGTCTCGTGAGTGCAAACATCCGAAGATCATCAAAGGTAAGCGATTCATTTTATAGCTTTTCTGACTTTCGTGACCAATCTACTCGACTGCTAGCTGCTTGTAATGTTTTGTCTGCTGAGGGAGATGTCATGACTGTCCTGATCAGGTCAGGTTACAGGAGAGCACAACCCTACAGATTATCTCTCAACCTCAACAGAGGAGGCGAGATCTAGGGGTCTGAAGATGTGGGGTTTTTATGACCCCTCACGCCCCTGGTAAATCTTAGGCCACACAACATTCCTTTGTCCTCTCACTATGGAGAACCAACCTCAGAACATTAAACATGAAATAAAGGGACTTTGGAACAATGGTTTCCGTCAGCCACAATGGTGGTCATGACAATAGATGGAATATGAAAATGTATGTCATTTTTGTTTTGTTATTAAAGGCTAATAGATGAAGTTATTACGAAAACATTGTAACGTGAAGAGTTTTCCTAGTATATGTTTGATGTTTATACATTGTACGTTGTGTGGAAAATGTCCAAATCAAAGGGAATGTTTTGGTAAAGATGAAATGTGAAGTTAGTTGTCTAAAATTGGATTTGAGTAAAACCTAGACCTTGCTCTTAACTTGGTACGCCCAGTGAATTGCCCTAAAGGCGGTTACGCCCACTTCTGACCCGAGGCTATAAAACCTGCGCGTGAAGAATGAACATATAAGACTACGTGACCCAAGCTGCAGCCGAGGTCTAAAAAGTCAACGAACTAAACACAACACCAGTCTGAAGACAAATAAATATTTTTCTACCCAAGCTACGGATGAGTAGCTGTGTCTAAGCGGATGAATTCAAGTCGAACCACCTAGCCTCCACCTCCCATCGAATCGTGGTATCTACACTGTTTCATTCCTACGCTGGGAGCTCTGAGCTACAGAGCTGTCTATCCTTAGAAGAGCCCTTCCAGAACAAGGGCGAGGGAACAGACTCCTAAGCCAAAATGACACTGACATCGTGAGGACGACCAGAGAGGTGCGCCGGAGATGTGCGTCATTGAGCAGCCTGGACGATCCACGCGGAGAATCCACAGAGACATTCCTCACGTAATTATATCATTATATTCTGACCCATAAGAGTGGCAGTTTGGGGCAAGTCTAGGGTTAGATTAAGCATAGCTGACAAATTCACCCAAATGTATATTTCTCTTGTGTACTTTCTCTTTTTCTCTCTTTTAAATCCCCATTTTGGGTAACATGCGCCATAGTGTGTTGGCCCGTTACACTAAGTTCTAATCAATAGCCTAGAATGTGTTTTTGTGTATCTTTTATCATCATTTAGATTTCTAATAAATAAATACTCAACTAAGATTGGTGTGGAACGAACTCATTGGTGAGACCCGGGTCCGTGCAGATTCCCGGATTATACGACGTTCAGAACGCGATTGTAGAGGTAACTAAAATCGATATTTGAATATTCTTTGAGTTCATTTGGGAAATAGAAACTCAATAAAAATGTATTTTCCTATAGTGCCCCAGGTTATGAGTTAATAATCGCTTGATTCAGTTAATCACGCAATTAGAAACTTTTAATCATTCGATGAGCAACAGTCGTCACATTAACTAATACAACATCATGACAGAGATGTCCTTACATAAACGCTTGGTATGCTTTCACCGAACAGCTACGCTGTGTTTTGCTATATTGCACTTGTGATTTCATGAAAATTAAATATTTTTAGTAATTAGAATTTGGTGCTCTGCAATTCAGCGGATGGTAAAGAAAATGATCCTGCTAACGGGATGGGTGCATCAAGAAGTTAAAGGTGCTGCATAGTAAATCAGCTGTCTACATTAGTCGTGCAACATTTACTTTTATATGGCCTCTGCAGAAGTCAGAGCATTCATGATTTGTCCGTGAGTTTGTGTTTATACAGGACCTCCCGCCCCCACCTACTGTCAACCAATCATGTCAATATGGAGCTATAGAGAGCCCTCCGCATTGTTACAACACTTGGGAGGTGCACAGCGATGCAGTACGGAGCTCAATGTGGCCTCTGCATGGCTCCGGAGGCTCCGCAATTGCGTCACACCATCCACACAAAGTCTCCGACATTTTCGGATCAAGCATAAATTGGCTCTTACACAGCACTCTCCTCTCCTTTCCACTCCTCCTCTCTCCTCCTCTCCTCTCCTTTCCTCTCATCCTCTCTCCTCCACTCTCCTCTTTGTGTATAAAGGGTCTAGCAGATACTTTTCTTGCTCTGCATGAGTCTGCTCGCGTCTCAAATGACACCCTATTCCCTATAGTGCACTACTTTGTGCCCTGGTCAAAAGTAGTGAACTACAAAGGGAATAGAGTGCTATTTGGGATGCAGCCTCTGTCTCCTGTGGCATCTCCGTGCCTCTCCTCTCATCTGAACAATCTGGCCAAGTCATCACATCAAGGGGAACTGATAGACATGACTGCTGGGTAGTGCTAGTGTCGCAGTGGAACAGAGGCCATGGGGTCTTGATGTGGAGTACTCTCAAAGATTAGTCCCTCAGATATTGGTCAGACCAGACCTCAGCATTGTACAATCACATCCATTCTAATTGTCTATGTACTTCAACTTCTACTGCTGAATAGAAAAGGTTGGAAACTAACAAGAATCCCATTGCCATTCTGGGATCAGACCAATACTTTCTGGAACAAAAGGTGACCATGTGACACCTGCACTCTCAAGACATAAACTCAGCAAAAAAAGAAACGTCCCTTTTTCAGGACCCTGTCTTTCAGATAATTCGCAAAAAAATCAAAATAACTTCACAGATCTTCATTGTAAAGGGTTTAAACACGGTTTCCCATGCTTGTTCAATGAACCATAAACAATTAATGAACATGCACCTGTGGAACGGTCGTTAAGACACAAACAGCTTACAGACGGTAGGCAATTAAGGTCACAGTTATGAAAGCTTAGGACACCAAAGAGGCCTTTCTACTAACTCTGAAAAACACCAAAAGAAAGATTCCCAGGGTCCTTCCTCACCTGAGTGAATGTGCCTTAGGCATGCTGCAAGGAGGCATGAGGACTGCAGATGTGGCCAGGGCAATAAATTGCAATGTCCGTACTGTGAGACTGTGAGACTCTAAGACACCTGCGGGACAGGTACAGGATGGCCACAACAACTGCCCGAGTTACACCAGGAACGCATAATCCCTCCATCAGTGCTCAGACTGTCCGCAATAGGATGAGAGAGGCTGGACTGGGGGCTTGTAGGCCTGTTGTAAGGCAGGTCCTCACCAGACATCACCGGAAATGTCACCGCCTATGGGCACAAACCCACCGTCGCTGGACCAGACAGGACTGGCAAAAAGTGCTCTTCACTGACGAGTCACGGTTTTGTCTCACCAGTGGTGATGGTCGGATTGGCGTTTATCGTTGAAGGAATGAGCGTTACACCGAGGTCTGTACTCTGGAGGTGGAGGGTCCGTCATGGATTTGGGCAGTGTGTCACAACATCATCGGACTGAGCTTGTTGTCATTGCAGGCAATCTCAACGCTGTGTGTTACAGGGAAGACATCATCCTCCCTCATGTGGTACCCTTCCTCAGGCTCATCCTGACATGACCCTCCAGCATGACAATGCCACCAGCCATACTGCTTGTTCTGTGCGTAATTTTCTGCAAGACAGGAATGTCAGTATTCTGCCATGGCCAGCGAAGAACCCGGATCTCAATCCCATTGAGCACGTCTGGGACCTGTTGGATCGGAGGGTGAGGGCTAGGGCCAATCCCCCCAGAAATGTCCGGGAACTTGCAGGTGCCTTGGTGGAAGAGTGGGGTAACATCTCACAGAAAGAACTGGCAAATCTGGTGCACTCCATGAGGAGGAGATGCACTGCAGTACTTAATGCAGCTGGTGGCCACACCAGATACTGACTGCTACTTTTGATTTTGACCCCCCCTTTGTTTAGTCATACAGTGCCTTGCGAAAGTATTCGGCCCCCTTGAACTTTGCGACCTTTTGCCACATTTCAGGCTTCAAACATAAAGATATAAAACTGTATTTTTTTGAAATGTGGCAAAAGGTCGCAAAGTTCAAGGGGGCCGAATACTTTCGCAAGGCACTGTATGTCTGTGGAACTTGTTCAGTTTATGTCTCAGATGTTGAATCTTGTTATGTTCATACAAATATTTACATGTTAAGTTTGCTGAAAATATACGCAGTTGACAGTGAGAGGACTGTAAAGGCTGTTGAAGGAGGAGGACCAAGGTGCAGCATGGTAAGCGTACATTTTCTTTATTGTAAGAATAACGCCGACAAATAACAATAAACCATACAAAAACAAACCGTGAAGCTCAAAGGCTATGTGCCCTAAACAAAGTCAACTTCCCACAAAGAACGATGGGAAAAAAAGCTACCTAAGTATAGTTCCCAATCAGAGACAACGATAGACAGCTGTCCCTGATTGAGAACCATACCTGGCCAAAACATAGAAATAGAAAATCATAGAAACACAAAACATAGAATGCCCACCCCAACTCACGCCCTGACCAAACCAAGATAGAAACATAAAATGGATCTCTAAGGTCAGGGCGTGACAAGGACGTTTCTTTTTTTGCTCAGTTTATTTACTACAGACGTCTGATTGACAGCCTTATGATGAAATATAAAGTTATAACAATAATATAACAATTTAATAGTAATATAACAATAATCCTGATGCAGTTCAGAAACAGTATACACTGATATCAATAATTCTTGGAATCCTGTGTTATTTGTTAGAGGATGAGCTGTAGGCCTATACTTTAATTAAGCCTAAACTTTAAGCACAAATGCACATTGACTTAAACATTCCAAATGATTCTGTTATTTGCATTTTGGCTCAGGGTTATGTAAGTATACGATGGGTTGTGATCTGCGGGTTGACTCATAACCCGCAGTCCCCGCGGTTATATCTGCGAGGCGGGCGCGTCTGGGTTATGAAATATTGTGTGGATGAAGGGCAGGTGGGTCGCAGGCGGGTTGAAAAAAGAGAAACTAATGCCTCAAAAAATAAATGTATTTCATTCTTGTGCAATTTATCTATGTATAGGCTACATTGAGGTATTTATATCATTATTTTAGTCTATCAATAGTGCGTAAGCCTAAGCTTTAGGGCCTAACTGTACACGCACCAAATAGCCTACACGCCAATCACCAAATGCTTTTGGGACTGGGCAGAAAAAGTTTACGTTGATCCGCAGAGGCCAAAAGGACAATGTCGGAGTTTAATTCAATAAGAGAAGAGCAGCGAAATGGAGAGTTGAAAATTAAAAGAAGGGAGGGACGGAAAAGTCATGTTTGGGAAAGATTTGGTGAAGTGGTAAAAGAGGATGATAGCAGTGTTGGCTATGTTATTTGTGATGATTGTGAGGCTTGATACAAATTTGACAGTAACAAGACGTGACTTCAAATAGGCCTATGACACATCAAGGGAACTATAGCCTTCTGTTCAGATGGGTTAAATGGAAACTGAAATCTGGACTCCTGACTGTAGATCTACACTACATGGCCAAAAATATGTGGACATAACTTCAAATTAGTGGATTCGGCTATTTCAGCCAAACCTGTTGCTGACAGGTGTATGAAATCGAGCACATAGCCATGCAATCTCCAAAGACAAACACTGACCCGTACTGAAGAGCTCAGTGACTTTCAAAGTGGCACAGTCATAGGATGTCACCTTTCCAACGAGTCAGTTCATCAAATGCCTGCCCTCCTAGAGCTGCCCCGGTCAACTGTAAGTGCTGTTATTCTGAAGTGGAAACGTCTAGGAGCAAC
The DNA here is from genome assembly GCF_045791955.1 of Oncorhynchus clarkii lewisi. Classification (NCBI taxonomy): domain Eukaryota; kingdom Metazoa; phylum Chordata; class Actinopteri; order Salmoniformes; family Salmonidae; genus Oncorhynchus; species Oncorhynchus clarkii. Next base: position 64,852,235 of record NC_092149.1, on the reverse strand, counting down.
AATGGCTCAGGCGCGAAGTGGTAGGGAACACAAGCTCACAGAACGGGACCACAGAGTGCTGATGCGCATAAAAATTGTCCTCGGCTGCAACACTCACTACCGAGTTCCAAACTGCATCTGGAAGCAACATCAGTACAAAAGCTAGAACTAAGCAAAGGCCAAATCCTAGAGGAAAACCTGGTTCAGTCTGCTTACCAGCAGACAGTGGGAGTCAAATGCACCTTTCAGCAGGACAATAACCTAAATCACAAGGCCAAATATACACTGGAGTTGCTTACCAAGATGACATTGAATGTTCCTGAGTGGCCTAGTTACAATTTTGACTTAAATGAAAATGGCTGTCTAGAAATGATCAACAACCAACTTGACAGAGTCTGAAGAATTAAAAAAATAATAATTTGAAAATATTGTACAATCCAGATGTGTAAATCTCTTAGACTTACCCAGAAAGACTCACAGCTGTACTCACTGCCAAAGACGATTCTAACATGTATTGACTCAGGGGTGTGAATACTTAAGTAAATGAGATACATGTATATATATTTTTTTTTTCACCCCCTCTTCCCAATTTCATGGTATCCAAATGGTAGTAGTTACAGTCTTGTCTCATCGCTGCAACTCCCGTATGAACTCAGGAGAGGCGAAGGTCGAGAGCCATGTGTCCTCCGAAACACAACCCAACCAAGCCGCACTGCTTCTTGACACAATGCCCATCCAACCCGGAAGCCAGCCGCACCAATGTGTCGGAGGAAACATCGTACACCTGCCGACCGTGTCAGCGTGCACTGCGCCCGGCCCGCCACAGGAGTCGCTAGTGCGCGATGAGACATTGATATCCCTGCCGGCCAAACCCTCCCCTAACCCGGAAGACGCTGGGCCAATTGTGCACCGCCCCATGGGCCTCCCGGGCAGCTGCGACAGAGCCTGGACTCGAACCCAGAATTTCTAGTGGCACAGCTAGCACTGAGGCAGTGCCTTAGACCACTGCGGCACTCGGGATGCCTGTAAATGAGATATTCCTTTATTTAATTTTCAAACAAACAACATTTCAAAAACATTTTTTCACTTTGTCATTATGGGGTATTGTGTGTAGATGGGTTAGAATTTGTTTAAATTTAATACATTTTAAATTCAGGCTGTAACACAACAAAATGTGGAATAAGTCAAGGGGTATGAATACTTCCTGAAGGCACTGTATATATACTGTCTATAAAACACTACAGACTACAGTTAACTCCTTCCCCATGCCAACTAGGCCGTAAGAGAGAGGGTATCTCCAGGGATTCTCCCATGGTCCCTCTACCCATGATGCCTCTACCCATGATGCCTCTGATCCAGGCTTGACCTAAGATCCTCTCTGATAACATCAGGTCAGCATCATCTCAGGCCTAGTCTAAATAAAATAAAATAAAATCCTTGCCCTGAGCTTGCCAACTTCATTATCTAGAGACTGAACATTAGCGAGTAATATACTCGGAAGCGGTGGGTAGTGAGCGCGCCTCCTAAGTCTGACTAGAAGACCGCTACAAGTACCTCTCCTCAGCCGGCGGTCGTTTTGGGTCGGCCTCTGGAATCAGTTAAATTGCCCTGAGGGGTGCGAACAAAGGATCAGATTCAGGAAAGTCGTATTCCTGGTCATAAGTGCTGGTGAGTTACCGCCGCAATTATATAGTTATTCCCGGCTGTGTGTAATAACCACGACTCACAACACTTTCTGACTGAGTCTCAAATGGCACCCTATTGCCTACAGTGCACTTCTTTTGACCAGGGCCCATAAGTATAAGTGTATAAGTAGTGCACTATGTAGGGAATAGGGCGCCATTTGTGCCGCATCCTGACACAGTGACCCCACTCCACACAGATGGGCCTTGAGAGCAATGTTAGAGGAGACATTGAGGAATCTCTTCAACTCTCAAGGTGTTGCACTTTTCTGTAAACTGTTTAGACTGTTGTAGATGAAGGACATTCAATAATGGCATCTGTGGCTCTTTGTAAATACCACTGTACATCTGTACATCTGTATCTGTACATGATCCCGAGAGGCGCAGTGGTCTAGCACACTGCATCTCACTAAAGTCTCTGGTTCAAATCCAGGCTGTATCACATCCGGCCGTGATTAGGAGTCCCATAAGTCCCATCCCACAATTCTGTCGTCCGGACTTGGCCGGGGTAGGCCGTCATTGTAAATAAGAATTTGCTCTTAACTGACTTGCCAGGAATAACTATGCTTTGTGGAAAGTAACTATAGGTGAACTTCAAATGAAATACATTTAAAAACCTTTTTTTGCTTTGTAATTATGGGGTATTGTCTGTAGATTCATGAGAAAAAATATATATTTTAGAATAAGGCTGTAATGTAACAATGTGGGAAAAATCAAGGGGTCTGAATACTTTCCAAAAGCGGTGCATAGTCTGTCTCATGCACAATACACACGCACCTGTGCTCCGCTGGCCTCTCTCTTTAAAAAAAACGCCCCTTAGGTCTTGGAGTCCCATGCAGGAAACGCTAGACTAGAATAGCTTGCTGGACATTTCTTACACCAATCGATTATTCGAAGAGGGACGCAAGCTCTTGTTTGCTGAAATACAGCAGCCAATAGTACTCATGGGTAATTCGAAAGAAGAGTGAACGGGCAAGTGAACGGGCGATATTTACTCAGAATTATAATCATTCAATCTTCATTAAGAGAAGTGAAAGCCTGCATCTAATTCTAGTCCTATATTTTTAAAGGATGTCATTAGAATGAGGAAGATAAGTAGAACTAAACTTGTTTCATTTAACTGTTGAAAGCGAGAAAGGAATGAAGCAACAATAGAGAGAGAGAAAGATGAGGTAGGCTAATAACATTAGGGGAAATATTATGAAAGGTATATATGCATCAGGCTACTAGTTATACAAATAGGCCCTATTATATTTTAAAATGAAAATCAAATTTGCTATCCTATACTTGTAACTTTGTAGACCGCATGTGCTGCAGCAGAATTCCATGTTCTCTCCCTGCTTTATCATGGTAGGAATGTGTGTAATTCCAGTCCACATAATACAGTATAATACAGTACAGTTTAGTAATACAATTCACACAAAGATTAGGCTACTGGAGCTAGTTTAATTTATTTCTAGCTACTGTACATCTATGTCCGTTTATGTTGTTCTGACGTATGTAATGTGCAGCTAACTGTATCACGTATATTGCATAACAGCTTTTTGGGCTTTGGCTCATTAAATGTATTTTATACAGGGCTCATAAAATATATTTAATGTATGGCTCAGCAGGCTCAGGTAGCATCAGGTTTGAATTTTCGATCAAAGCTCGAATCAAATCCAGCCATTGGCCTATTTATATACTTTAGAATGCTTTTGAGTGACACTTCCAGTTTTGGCTGGAAATACAGGGTTACCCGGGATAAATTTTATTTTTTCTCGGGATGGAACATTTGTAAAATACTAGGAAAATATTTAACCCTAATTATGACACCTTTCTGTTTTCTCAATGACATTCAATTCAGCATTGAAAAAGGCTCACATTTAAGTTTGTTCTACCTGAGCGAGTCTGACCAAATCAAAGACCACTATGATGACATACTAAATGCATTTGATGGATCCTTTTTGTCTTCTTCTAATGCCTCTTAAGGGGAAAGTAAACCAAAAGTAACTGAACATAATCAGATTACGTTACTGAGTTTGAGTAATGCAAAAGTTACGTTACTGATTACAATTTTGGACAAGTAACTGTAACGGATTACATTTAGAAACGAACCTACAGAACAATACAGTATCACTTGACATCAAGTTCTTATACATGTGTAGTAGCTTTGTGATAAAATAGGATGTGGAAATGGCTTTTTTTTAATTGCATAATAATGGAGTTATTACATAGGAGCAATAAAAAACAGTAACTATTATTCTTGTGTACAGTAGTTACAAAAAGTCTCAGCTCATTGCTATGCAATAAAATGCAATTACCAAAGTATTATGTAACAGCATGCTAATAAAATGTTGCTTCGAAAGTCAATACAGTTTTATTACACAGGCACAAAAACAGTTGAATGTTAATGTTACTGAGAATGTTAACAGTAACAAAATATGGCTATTAAGTCTAGAAAGGAAACTAAATATCCCAAAATTGCCTTCTTGAAACAACGACAGTCAAGGTGGGTGAAAAATCATGTTAGTTTTTATTTTGACCAAACTATCCCTGTAAAGATGGTGTAGTGTGTGTATGAATCAAGAACACTTACCCCTCAGATGGAAAAATAGTTTTGAAGTTGTTTTTGCTAAGCATCCAATTTGCCCTTTTGCAATGTTTGCAAATGGATTTGAATTACTCTGCAGTATTTTCAAGTATCATACAATTTATTGCAGCTTTATACCTTTTCCGTGGCATGATGAAAGAGTCATACATTACAATTAGTTGAAGTCAGCCAATCCAACAGTTCGTATTCAAATCTGTATTCAAAAAATTGGTTACATTCTGAGATCTGTATTCAAATAGTTTAGAAAAGTAGTCACTTCATGAGATCTGTACTTAAATAGTTTAAGAAAGTAATTGCTTGCTCAGATCTGTATTCAAATAGTTTTAAAAAGTGTGATTTTTTGGGGGGGCTTCACCTCCAAAGTAACTTATGTAAATGTGAAATAGGACATTTACATACATTTTCAGACCCATTACTCAGTACTTTGTTGAAGCACCTTTGGCAGTGATTACAGCCTCGAGTCTTCTTGGGTATGACGCTACAAGCTTGGCACACCTGTATTTGGAGAGTTTCACCCATTCTTCTCTGCAGATCCTCTCAAGCTCTGTCAAGTTGGATGGGGAGCGTCGCTGCACAGATATTTTCAGGCCACTCCAGAGATGTTTGATCGGGTTCAAGTCTGGGCTCTGGCTGGGCCACTGAGTGACATTCAAAGACTTGTCCCGAAGCCACTCCTGTGTTGTCTTAGCTGTGTGCTTAGGGTAGTTTTCCTGTTGGAAGGTGAACCTTTGCCCCAGTCTGAATCTTGAGTGCTCGGGAGCGACCACCATGCTTCACCATAAGGATGGGGACAGGTTTCCTCCAGACGTGATGCTTGGCATTCAGGCCAAAGAGTTCAATCTTGGTTTCATCAGATCAGAGAATCTTGTTTCTCATGGTCTGAGAGTCTTTAGGTGCCCTTTGGCAAACTCCAAGCAGCCTGTGCCTTTTACTGAGAAGTGGCATCTGTCTGGCCACTCTAGCCACTCTAGCCATGATTGGTGGAGTGCTGCAGAGATGGTTGTCCTTCTGGATGGTTCTCCCATCTCCACAGAGGAACTCTGGAGCTCTGTCAGAGTGACCATCGGGTTATTGGTCACCTCTCTGACAAAGCCTCTTCTCCCCCGATTGCACAGTTTGGCCGGACGGCTAGCTCCAGGAAGAGTGTTGGTGGTTCCAAACTTCTTCCATTTAAGAATGATGGAGACCTAATAAGTCCCCAGGCCCAGATGGATTCCCCAGAGAGTTCTACAAAGCTTTTTGGCCCCAGCTCAGCCCTATCTTCATGCCAATGCTGGAGGATTTTTGCAAAAACGGAGTTCTCCCAGACTCAATGCACACAGCTCGCATTACAGTGTTGCTAAAAAAGGACAAGGACCCCCTATCCTGCTCGTCCTTCCGGCCCATAAGCTTGTTGGATTTCGACTATAAAATAATTACCAAATTGCTCGCCAAAAGACTAAACACTCTTCTTCCCAAAATAATAAAAGCGGACCAAACTGGATTTATTAGAGACAGATACTCTTCTGATAACATTCGCCGTCTTTTTGATATTATTGATCAAGTAAACGCACAAAAGACCCCTGTCCTGCTGGCTTCACTGGATGCTGAGAAGGCGTTTGACAGGATGGAGTGGAGCTTTCTGTTTTCAGTCTTAGAAAAGTTCAATATGGGCCCAAATTTTATTAAATGGATCAAATCACTATACTCTCATCCAAATGCCATGGTGACTACTAATGGACTGAACTCTGACAGATTCCCTCTGGAACGGGGCACAAGACAGGGGTGCTCGCTGTCCCCGCTGCTCTACTTGTTGGGGGCGGAGCCTCTGGCAGAGCTGATAAGGAGCAATCCAAGTATTATGGGTGTGTCTGCAGGTGGCCTGCAGCACAAGATTTCGCTTTACGCGGATGATGTCTTGCTCTACATATCCAACCCTGAGAAATCCCTCCCTCTCATTTTAGACACAATTGCTCAGTATGGCAAGTTTTCAGGTTATAAGATTAATTTTAACAAATCCACTGTCTGCCCTCTCAATATTACACTCACCAGCTCTATGAAGACACTTTGTCCTTTCCAATGGAAAACACATGGGTTTCAATACCTCGGGATCTTCATAACACCAGATCTGAATAGCCTTTTTAAGGAAAATTATCTTCCACTCCTGGATCGAATCAAGAACGATCTCCAAACCTGGATCTCCCTCCCAATTAGCAAAACAACTAACCAAAGCATCACCAAATTTATATGGGGCAATAAAAAACCTAGGATCAAGTTTTCCACTTTATCAAAACCTGAATCTAAAGGTGGTCTTGCCCTTCCCTCCCTTCAACTGTACTACTGGTCTGCCCAAATCCGCAACATGCTAACATGGATCACAAACAGACAAGAGTCAACGTGGATTCAGATAGAAGCCCAATCCTGTGGTTCATTGCCCTTAAGCTCAATTATATTCATTAATAACTTTAGTGAAGTGGGCAACATAGCCAAAACCTTTGCGATTTACAGCACCCTACTAGCGTGGAGGGACTGTAAGAAATACCTGGGCATTTCCTCCCAAATATGTTCTCACTCGCCTATAGTAGGCAACCCAGATTTGCCAAAAGCCCTGAGGGATGCCAACTTTAATCTTTGGCATACTCTAGGAATCAGGACCTTTTCAGACCTATTTCATCAGAAAACCACTACACTGAAATCCTTTCAAGAGCTCTGCAGTGAATTCGATGTGCCAAGATCCCATTTTTTTAAATATCTTCAAATTAGACATGTAATTTCCTCATTTACCTCCAAGAGGAGGTTTAGAACTCAGTTGAATGAAGTTGAAACCCTTCTTGTCACAGCACAATCCATTAAAGGCAAAATATCTTACATCTATAGACTCCTTTCTGAGAAAGGAAGCTCCTCCTTTACTCCTTTGAAAATAATCTGGGAAAAGGACCTTGGTCTAACTATCAGTGGTGAGTTATGGGCGGAGGTTTGCGACAGGGTATACTGCTCCTCTACCAGTGTAAAAATGAAAGAATCTAATTACAAATTTTTGTACAAATTTTATTATACTCCTTTGAGACTCCATAGAATGAAAACAGATATGTCTCCTAACTGTAAAAGATGTACCTCTGAAAGTGGAACCTATATGCATGTATTTTGGAGCTGTAGGGAGATTGCCAGATTCTGGCAATCTGTACATACTGCTGCACAGAAAATACTAGATGTACAGTTTGATATGACCCCGTGTATATATCTTCTTAATGCCCGGCAGGACTTTGTTCTTGATCCTGACAGAGAAAATTTGCTTATGACTATTACATACTTTGCTAAGAAATGTATTCTTCTATTGTGGGCCTCTAATACCCCTCCTACATTTAAAATGTGGATTGACCAGATTGTTGACTTTCTTCCTCTTGAAAAGCTCACTTATGACCTCCACAAGAGACAGCCCAAGTTTGATAGACTCTGGTCTCCACTATTCAACTATATTTCAAACTGGACAGAGTGAACGGGGTGACTAGGGAAATGCGCAGATACATGTTGTGTAAGGTACTGTAAAACCTAAAAACGAATTATTGGCCCGTCGTCTCAGCGAATGCTTGAAATAGCTGATAAGAACCTTGATAGTGCTGCTGCAAGTGTTGTTTTATTGTTTTTTTTATGTGTTTTATTCTAATTTAGTTTTTGAGTACGTGTGCGTAGGTGTGTGTATGTATATGTGCGTATGTATGTACGTACGTATGTGTGTATGTATGTATGTATATATATATGTACCAAGGAAAATATATAGATTAAGACAAATAAATGCTTTTATTTGACTTTATCATTCATTTTAATTGTATTTTTATTTTTTCAAAAGTACTATTATTTTTTATTTTTTTATTTTTTTAAAGCCTGTCACATCTGTGAATGTGGAATGTGTTCTGTTGGTTGATTGAAAAACAAGAAAACTTAATAAAACTTTAAATTGAAAAAAAGAATGATGGAGGTCACTGTGTTCTTGAGAATATTCAATGCTGCAGACGTTTTTTGGTACCCTTCCCCAGATCTGTGCCTCAATACCATCCTGTCTCAGAGCTCGACGGGCAATTCCTTTGACCTCATGACTTGGTTTTTGATCTGACATGTACTGTCAACTGTTGGACGTTATATAGACAGGTCTATGCCTTTCTAAATAATCAGGAATAAATCATTTCTAAATCATTTCCAATCAATTGAATTTACAACAGGTGGACGGTGATCAATGGAAACAGGATGCATTGGAGCTCAATTTCGAATCTCATAGCAAAGGGTCTGAATACTTATGAAAATAACATATTTCTGTTTTTTATTTTAGATAAATAGGCATAACACAAACTCATCATTACACTATTGTTGTTCTAAATTAAAGCATAACCTCTTCACGCTCATCATTCTGTTAGTCCTAGTTTAAATTCGATTGTGAAGTAACTTTCACAATTATCACCAATTCCACCCATTTGTCATTCACTTCGTGGGCTGGAATCTTTTGCTTCCCTGGATAGAATCAAGGATCTGTTTTTCATTATTCTAAAGGCCTACTGCAACATTTATTATGCTTTCATTTCCCCTTGCAATCAATTTGATTAGTAAATGAGTTCTAGTAAATAAAACAGTCCCCTAACAGCTTCTTTTTACAAAGAAAATCTTAAAATAGAATGGCATCAACCCCGCAAGGCACATGGCCAAATGATTTGCTGCTGATAAATAGGCATAACACAAACTTATCATTTCACTATTGTCTTTCTAAATTAAATCAACCTCTTCACCCTCCGTATCATTCAGTTAGGCCTAATTTAAATTCAATTGTGAAGTAAGATGCACAATTATTGCCTCTTCATCCATTTGTCATTCATTCAGTGAGGAGAGAGAGACATATCCTACAACACATTGTCTTGGCGAATTAAGTTGGGAATGGGTGTGAAAAAAAACCTATTAAAAAGTGTGTGATTACAAAATTCTGACAAATGAGCAGTGTAAAATGCAAACGTTTAGGAAGAGTCAAGGAAGGAGTAGGACATAGCTTTTTGGAAGGGCCGTTTTCCTGTGGCGTTTCTAGTGTTAAAGCGATGCTGCCTCTTTGACAAAGTGTTTTCAGAGGAGATAACTCTTTATTGGCAACACTCATACAAGACGGGGGGAGTTTTCTATCTCTGATCTATTTGTATATTTTATTTTCTCCCTCTCTTCCTCTGAGCCCATCTCCTGGGAGCTCACTCTTTAACCTCCTCCTTCTTTCATTCTTTTTTCGCTGCCCCTCTCACTCTGCTCTCACTCTGTAACCACTACGCCTTTTGCTACTGTGTTGGTGGGTGTGTGGGTGTGTGCGTGTGCTTGCATGTTTGTGCTCATGTGCTTCTATGTGTTTTAGTGCTCTTAGAGAAAGTGTGCAGCTGTGTGTGTATGTTTGTGGACATTTTGTGTGTATTTGCTAAGCTCTCAAAGGGTCTCTGTATAGTGCACATATTAGTGATGGAATCAGAGGCCTGGACTGTGGGCTGAGGATCATAAAACAGTGACTGACTGGGAAGCAGCCGTTAGTCCTCTCCTTACACCCCCCCCTGCAGACTCATAATGTCTTTTTGACTCACACTGACTCTGAAACCCATTTCATTTTGTGCTCCCAATCCACTTCCCTCTTTTTATTGCATCTTATCTCAGTAAAAACGTCCCAACTGCCATGGTGACGCTCTAACAGAGAATACGCACTGACGGATTCCAATTAAGTTGGGAAATGTAACATATGAATATTAGAAAATACTGTGACACAAACATCATCTCCTTCTTTTGTTGTATTATGCAGTTTCTGGAGAGGTCTCTCATATGCTATCCAACCCCCACATAACATTTCCATAAATCTACTCCGCTTACACACTCTCTCCATCTCAATATCTATGTTTCTCTCTATCCCCATTTCCCCAAGTTTATATTACAACCTTTGTTTGGCTCACACAAATATACACAGGCATAATCTGTCATTTAAATACTGCATGTAATTGAGTTCATCATTGCTTCACTATTGGTCAGGTGCTCAGGCTGTCTGCTCAACCATATCCATAAGCATTAACAGAGGAAGGGAAGGGAGAAGAGGAGGGTGAAAGAGGGTGGTCCACACTACAGAACAGAGATGGGTGTTATGAGTCAGTCAGTCAGTCTGCGGCATGGCTGAGCATTGGGCTGCCATTACAAATGTGACAGCACCATGGTGACAGGTGACAAGTCAACGTTTGGCAGAAAGGTCTGTTCCAATTTGACAGACCGCCATTTAGGTTACATGGTGCAACCATAGAAAAGAAAGCTTCTCTTTATGCCAGCTTCCAGGTCCGCGGTTGTGCCTGGTCAACCCTCTAACTCTAACATTCTTACATTGTACCAAAAGCAGAGCCAGGGGCCAGGAGCCATGGGGGCCATGATGGTGAACCTCTAACCATGTGTGGTGGCTCCCTCCCTCCCGCTCTCTCTCCCTATGCCCTGTTCCTGTGTTTGTCAGATTGTGTAATTGAGGCACTGCCAGCCTGGCTGTCTATCTCTCTCTCCCTGGCACTCCCAGACAACAATTTATTCCTTACTCTCTCCAATTCCCCTCTCCTCCCCCTCTGCTCCCTCCTCCTCCCCTCTACTCCCTGTAGTCCCTTGTTCACACTCCAACTGTACTGCTGACACATGACCTGCCTCATTGAAAACTAACCCCCCGAAGCCTTTGACTGTCCCCTTTCCTCTCTTTATTCCTGTCCAGCCAGGGGCCAAGGGGTCAGTGAGGTCCACAGGGTCAGTCCTGCATACCCAGCACATTAGCTAAGTCTGATGACACAGAGGTCAATCCCATTCAGCTGATCTGCCACCATCATTAGAAGGAAAACTCAGGTCTCCGCCACAACAAAACAGCGAGCAGACTCTGCCTGCGTTCCAAATGACACCCTATTCCCTATGTTGTGCACTACTTAGTAGCGGCTGCCCATAGGTTCCAGTCAAAAGTAGTGCTTATTATATAGAGGAAAGCGTGACATTTGAGACACACAGCCTCGGCCACTACAAACAGCCAGCAGACTCTCCGTATTATCTCTGGTCTGTTTTCCTTCTCATCATAATAAGCGATTGATCTCTGTGAATCCATACAATTAGCTCAGCATCATCAGACGCTGATGTATCTTCTTCCAGCTGCATATATTTCTTGTAGTCATACAAATGACTGAGATGTGTTACATCCACAGAATATGCAAGAGTGGCATATTCACACCTCCCCACCGTACATTAAGTGCACAAAGCCTGGAAATATTTTGTCCCACTCAGCAACTCAGTGGCTTTTAAAGGGGAGGGTTTTGATTAAAGTGCACTGAGGGTGGACGGATGGCTAAGCTAGCTCTATGTCTTTAATAAAGGGATTGATTGTCTTAACGAGGTTTTCAAGGACACTCATGCTGAACAAAGACGATAATAGGGTTGGAAGAAAAGAGACTTGCCTTTTGAGGAGCATCTAGGGCATGTTCAGTGGTCAGCATCAGAGGATCAGACAGTAGAGAACAGCATCTTGTTCAGCATATTTTTCTTTAGCGTCAGGTGTGTTCATGGTCAGTTAGACATGAGGGAACTGTCTATGGTCGCAGAACTGTCCATGGTCAAACACTCAGAGCATGTGTGGTGCCGGAGCAGTGTGTGCATGTGTGTGTGCTTATGCGTGTGATAGTGTGCGCTTGTGTGACGACCCTCCCACTCTGTCTGCCGTATTCTCTCTTTGTTCTTGTTTCCTTATTAGGATGCCGGTGGGCGAAGTTGGGAGGGTCGTCAGCTACATGGGAAACACTTGGGCCCGGTGTGTCCCAGGATAAATACACCACTTCCCCATTCATGGAAGAGACTCTCTCCATGCAGACACCTTTATAGATTTTGTTGTGTATCTTGGTGGTTTTTGGATGTTTGCTTTGGCACCTTTCAACACCCTGCATTATCACATTCATGCATGCAAAACACTCACTTACACTACTGATTACTGATTACACACACCATTGTATATTGCACTTAGTTTACTTTATTTAATAAATATATGTTTTGTTACTCCTTATCTCCACGTTGTCTCCCTTTTGTTACGGGCTTTGAGCTGGTTCGTGTGTGTGTGTGTGTGTGTGTGTGTGTGTGGCCACAACTGTGTTCTCCAGACAAGCCATTGTTCCTGATAACTGTCTGGTTTCCAAGGACTCACTCGAGATGGCCTTTCAGAAGAGACTGGCAGTGCTTTATGGTGGAAAAGTAGAGTTCTGTACTCCTGTTTCTACAGCTGAGGGAAACGTATTATTATTAGTGTATGCCGTCAACTGGTCCTGAGTTCTGTGTTACACCTTGTATCCTCACTAGCATTAATGTTCCAGTACTGTATCAGCAGTCCTGAGGCTATGGTTTTAAGAGGATGCACTGTCTCTTCCTAAGGCTAGATTCGATAGCACAGGGCAGAATCCTGAAATATATTCTTGTAACTAAAATTTGTGTAAATCCTGCATGGATGTTAATGTTTTTGAACACATTTCAGGCATCTTAAATCCTGATTCAGTTCATAGCGCACAATGCCAGAATGAGAGAGAAAAGATGACAATCTCTTACCTTTAGAAGTCCATCAACACCATGTCAGCAAGGCAGAAAACCAAGAAAAAGAAAGGAGAAATTAGTGCTTTATTAAAGCAGACATGTCAATTCATAGAAGAAGGAAGATAATCAGAGTTTTAAAAGGAACTGGGCTAATGACTCATTATTACAAACTGAGCTGATTTTCACTATTACCTCTTATTCTCTTTTAATAATCCCTTTTAGGTCAACTGACAGTGATTGCCAGTAGTCATTTTTGCTGATTGGCTTCTCGATCGTATAGGCGATAAGTTCCTGAAGAGAAACTTGGAGAAGTGTGTGTGTGTGTGAGTGAGACTGAATCAAATACAGGTTACACAAAGGCTCACACACAGGCACGCATTACACCACTTGGTAGGGTTTTTTAATCAACTGTATTGACCAGTGATGCAGAAAAGAGCTGCTCCTCTCCTCTGTTACTACCAGCAGTGAGAAGTGGAGCACAGTGGGAGCACACACACACACACACACACAGACACACACATACACACACACACACACACACACACACACAGAGACGGACGGACGGACACACAGACACACAGACACCTCAGCAATGAACAACAAACAGTCAGTCTGCTCATTGGCTGCTTAATCAAAGTGAAGGTAACACACAAGGACACACTGCTCCATCCTCCTGATACCCAGCTGTGTGTTTACATTGGGCCAGGGGGCATCTGCGTTGACGTGACAATGCCACATATCACAATAGCATCCTGTAACATATTCTAAATAGACACAACTGAACCAAAATGACATCTAACACACACACACAGAATGACATCTAACAGACAGCGCCAACCAATCAAGGACGAACAGATCTGTCGTCTGGTCTATATGGGAGACCACTAGTCACAGGACGGTACTCCTTTTCCTTTCAACAAGACAGGGATGCAACACAGACAGAGTTGATAGAGGCAGTAGGAGTTAACAATGGATAATAGTGTCAATGCCAGCCAGCCATGGTCTTTAGTAGTGCTAGCCAGACCCCTCCCTTTGTCTCCATGTGTGTTGGCTATACAGCACAAACAGATCTTGGACCAGGCTATAGCCTCCAGAAGTTCGGACATGCATGCACGTGCACACGCACACACACACACACACACACACACACAAACACACACACACACACACACACACACACACACACACACACTCACACACACACACACACACACACACACACACACACACACACACACACACACACACACACACACACACACACACACACACACACACACACACACACACACACACACACACACACACACACACACACACACACAAACTCACACACAGAGATCTCTGGTCCCCCCCAGCCTCAATCCACAGGAGCAAGGCACCAGCCAGCCAGGAACAAGCCAGGAACATCTGCAGCAAAAGTCACAGTAAAGTCACACAACAGCTCTGTGTGGCCTTGGGCCAGAGGGGACAGAGTCAGTGGAATGCGTCCCAAATGGCATTCTATCCTGATATAGTGCACTACTTTTGACCAGATTCCATAGGGACTACATGGGGTATAGGGTGTCATTTGGGACACATTCAGTGACAACTAACTCCATCAGAGTTCTACTGCCACGGCTGACTTTGAGAGAGAAGTTTTGGCCACGGCCTGGGGTGGTCTAGCGGTTAAGGACGCTTACTTCAGAGCACAAATATGCTGGTGTTGGCATGGGTTTGAATCCGACCCCATTGCCCTTCTAACAGAAACTCTACGAACTTTGTTACTTTCTCACTTTCAATCAGATATCCAGTAAAACATGAAGATATGAGAGAGAAACAGCTAAGAAAAAGGAAAGACTTGACCCCATGCGAGACTGCAGATTAAACGTCATTTTCATATGCATTGAGTGTAATGTAAGACACCTTCACTTCTCAGCTTAATACTCAAACCGATGGGGCACGGTGACGTGCAGAGAAACTGTACTGAGCAGCAGTGAACATCAGTTGAAGACACAGTTTAAATTCACAGCCGAGAGAGACCTGAGAATACCTTTGCACTGTAAGCCTTTTCTCCATGACATTAAATGAGGTCTTTGGTGAGGCGATGTGTGCTCTGTTCTCTCCTCTCTTCAGTCAGCACACTCTGGAGGAAATGGCAGCACTGGCAGAGGACACACACGGGCAGGGTTCGCTTTGGGGACACACTCCAGCACGCGCTCTTTGTTGTGTTGGGCAGTTAAAACCAAATACACAGTCAACACCCCTCCCCAATGTCCCTCTCTCTTTCTCTCTTTTTCTCTGTCTCTGTCACACACACACAGACACACACACAGAGCGAAAGAGAGAGAGAGGGCTCCCGTCTGTCAGCAGTAGCGTGTGTACCCTCACACAGGCAGTGGTTGTTGAATATGCATACTTATGTCTCAGACTGGGATGGATGTCAGTGCCCAGAGAGAGGGGTAATTGTATTATTATATTCTGTCAACTTGAGATGAGAAGGGAGGACACAAAAACATATATTTGAGTGATAGGGTATTCCCCAAACCCAGTGTTGAACTTCATGTGGCTTTCACTGCTGACAGGACAGCTAAAACAGCACAAGAAAAAGAACATGGAGAGGAAGGGAGGAAATAGATGGCAGATAAGATAATAATAAAGAGGAGAGGGGGAGAGAGAGCAGAAAAAAGAGGGGAAGAAAAGAGAAGAAACAAAGCAGAGAAGAAAGGAAAAGAAAGGAGAGATAAGGAGTAGGAGAGGAGAGAACAGGGAGCAGGAAATACTGTGAATGTGGAGCTGATGAGGTTGTAAAAGCTGCCAATGCTGTTACACACACACGCGCACACACACACACACACACACACACACACACACACACACACACCAAGGTGTCAGAACACCAGCCTAGAGAGCAAACGGATGGAAAAAACACAATTTCTCTTCAGAAAAAATCTGACAAACCTTCAGGAGAACTAGAGAAGGTATCTGACACACAATGGGAAAGTCAACTCACATTTATCACTGTGCCATCCTATTGAATAAAATGTGTTTATCTCCTGAAGAAAAGCCTGTACGTTAGCGCTATTTTATTCCAGTGTCAAGAGGTAAAGGTGGTTCAAGGTGTGTATTTCTGCTGTTGACAGCAGATGGATTTCTTTCTGTTGAAGGTTGTCCATCTCCAAACTAGCACTGCTTCGCCCCCCTGGTCCTTCACCCTACCAGACGCAGGCCCACATACACTCTGTTATTTTCCGAAACTGTGACGAGATGTGAAGAGAGGAACGAGAAACATTCTCATTCAAGGAGAAAGCTTCTCTAAGGTCCAGCATCCCTCCATCGGTCCACATGAAAGTGGTAGAAAAATGCCTGAGTTGGAGATTTAGATTCCAGCAGGCGGTAAGCAGAAATAACCAGTCAGTCAGTTGTGAGCCGTCCCAACCAAAGTACTAGGTAGGCAGGCTCAGAATCCATCTCTCCCCCATCCTACACACCTTTCCCTGGGATGTGCTCCCTGAGACGAGTGGGTAGGATTCAGACGATTCAGAAACACATCTGACACACCTACCTAAAGGGAGTCCCTTTATCTTTTCCCAATCCCTGTCCACTTCTATTTCTCTCTGTGTATCTCCTCTTTCACCTCAGCTGAACCATATCTAATAAGAACTGCTTAAAGCATCTCGTGAAAAGCAACATTGGACCCAAATTCTACTCTACATTACCACATTAATACAGTACACTGAAGGTGGGTTGATTTGGAAGAGATACTAATTTATTGTACCTGTCATGTTATAAACCTTTACTTATACTGGTCATTGAGCTCAAATCCATTTTACAAGACAGATCTGTTTAAGACGGCAGCAGCCATGTTGTTTCTATACAGACACTGTAGAAAACACTGTGCAGTTTGTGGATTCCCTAGAGGTCCCTAGGGTGACAATGATTGACAATGCTGGACCTGTTCAGCCTGTTAAGCTGGATCGTGTTATCAGAAGACACTGGCTTTAGTGTAGTACGACACACGTTTGTAGTCTCAAACACGCAAACGCCCAGATTACGGATTTACACAGTAATAACATGGTGACGCAGACAGCTCAATCAACTGACACTCCTAAAGAGGCCATACACAGATGCATGGATACACACACAGACACAGTACATACAGAGAGTTGTCAAAGGGACGGGGCATGTTTGGGTGGGGGCAGGAAGACAAGGTTAGCTTGGGCACCAGCAGGCGGAGGAGCAACAGCACAGAGAGAGCATCAGCCTTGGATCTCTACCCCCTAAAACAGAGACTGTTGGAGAAACACACAAACACACAGGCTGGTTGGGCTGGCAGAGATAGAGCTCAGACATGATAGCATGGGACCAAATGGAGCTCAGATAGAGAGATGGGAGGAGGAGAAAAAGAGAGAATGCCTCTGCTGTAATCTGCTATCAGTGACAGTAACAAGAGGTGTCTGGGACGGGCACCAGCCAGACCACCAGCCACAAACCAGTAGGCAGCAGGGAGCAGGGTTTTTGGAGGAGAAACCAGCACCCACACAACCAGCAGCAGCATAGAGCTAGGCTGGCAGTTAGGTTTGTGTTGCTGTGTTAAAGACCCCATGCCATCGGATGGGGGGGTCTGGCTCTGTGGCTCTGCATCACTAACTCACAGTTCTGATAGGAGAGGGAAACGTGTGAGCTACAGTACAGTAAGCACAGCCAAGGCACACACAGCCACAGCCAGGGGGAGGAGCACACAGCCACAGCCAGGGCTGAGCTAGCCAAGCCAAGGAGCACTCAGCCAGAGAGCACCTCTCAGCCAGCATCAGGATTAACCTGCTGATTGATATTGGCTCCATGGGCAAACAGACTGACAGAGGGAGAGAGGGAGGGAGAGAGAGGGGGGGACAGGGAACAAGAGAGAGAGAGAGAGAGAGAGAGAGGGACTGAGGGAGAGAGAGAGTTGTGGAGAGGATGTGTGGGATTGTGAGATAAAGGAGGGGTGGAGTATAGACAAAGCAAGAGGAGTGAGATTGTAATGAGGAGGAGTTGAGCTGAGGGAGAGAGGTGGTGATAGGGGATTGTGCCAGCCTCTGATCTCTGATCTCTCTCTCTCTCTCTCTCTCTCTCTCTCTCTCTCTCTCTCTCTCTCTCTCTCTCTCTCTCTCTCTCTCTCTCTCTCTCTCTCTCTCTCTCTCTCTCTCTCTCTCTCTCTCTCTCCAGTTGAGTCACGGTAATCTCATTTTACTCTGGACATGCTCTAACAGCCGTCAGATTGCTAACAGTCTGGTACTCAGGCTCTATTGTCCCTCCAGGTCATTAATGGCCTGGTACTCAGGGCTGTATTATCCCTCCATCAGGTCATTAATGGCCTGGTACTCAGGGCTGTATTATCCCTCTATCAGGTCCTAACAGCCTGGTACTCAGGGCTGTATTGTCCCTCCATCAGGTCCTAACAGTCCGGTACTCAGGGCTGTATTGTCCCTCCATCAGGTCCTAACAGTCTGGTACTCAGGGCTGTATTGTCCCTCCATCAGGTCGTAACAGTCTGGTACTCATCAGGGCTGTATTGTCCCTCCATCAGGTCGTAACAGTCTGGTACTCAGGGCTGCATTGTCCCTCCATCAGGTCCTAACAGCCTTGTACTCAGGGCTGTATTGTCCCTCCATCAGGTCCTAACAGCCTGGTACTCAGGACTGTATTGTCCCTCCATCAGGTCCTAACAGCCTGGTACTCAGGGCTGCATTGAACCTCCATCAGATTCTAACAGCCTGGTACTCAGGGCTGTATTGTCCCTCCATCAGATCCTAACAGCCTGGTACTCAGGGCTGTATTGTCCCTCCATCAGGTCCTAACAGCCTGGTACTCAGGGTTGCATTGAACCTCCATCAGATTCTAACAGCCTGGTACTCAGGGCTGCATTGTCCCTCCATCAGGTCCTAACAGCCTGGTACTCAGGGCTCTATTGTCCCTCTAACCACTCTGATGATGTCAATGCAAATGCTATCAAAAATCACATCCAACACTTATCATCAAAACAATATGTGCTTTTAAATCTCACCTTCCTGTGATGAATAATTTCAAGAAAGAAGTTCAACAACAAGTTGAAACTGAGTGGAAAACATGTTTTTTTGGAGAAAAAAATTAAAAGCCAAACCAACGAAATGGACAGCGCTTTCTAAGTTGATAATTAATTCAAAATACCCATACAGAATATTAGAGCCTATGCATACCTATAGGCCCACATATGAGCCCAAGTCCCCAAAAAGTGTTTAAACAATTCAAATAATGATTGTGCTGTATTATACAATATATAGCCTAATATCCTACCGCATATTACACACATTCTAGTAATTTCCTTTGAGTGTGATCTGTATTATTCTAAATACTGGATGGACTGGTAACCTTACGCTACGCTCCAAACGTTCTATCCATGAGTCTGGGAGAAAATAACATATCGGCCTAGGAGATGCTGTTGGTTAAATGATTGTGAAGGCTTACAGAGTTAGCCTACAATTAACGTTAATTTGTATTTTGAATAGCCTAGTAATAGGGAATGTTTTATATTTTCATAATTAATAGGTTGACACATTACCTTTAGCTACAGAATATCTCACCATCATGCATTTCCATCTCCTCCCCTCCTTCATTCCTTTCTGGAGTGTGCAGAGAGGGGTTGTCAACACTTTTATGAAATATGTTTGCTCGTGAAAACATGTTATTATCGATGTTCCCGAACAGATATCACTTGGTTTTCCAAATGCAGCAGTGGGTAGCTGCAGAAACATGGAGAGCCCAAGGCATACAGAGTTTGAGCAGAATATCATCTGAGACTGCATGATCCTCAAACAGTGGCTCCTCAAACAGTGGCTGACATTTCTACATGCACACCCATGTGAAAGCAGAGTTTCGATGGTCGCCACTAAAAAGAGGAGGATCCCAGCTGCTGTTATATTTATTTCTCAGCTGATTATATTAAGCACATGCTATAAAACCGGAGTAAACTAAGAGGCCTGAATGAAAAACGAACTGCGGGAAAGTGGCCTCCATTTGCTATTTGAGTGCGTATGGACAAAGTCTTTTTTTCCCCTGCCCCTATTCCTGCTGATTTTATAAAGGGCCATACTAAATCTATTTTGTTTTACATATTAGTAAAAACAAATTTACATTGAGAATTATCTGATGGGGGAAAATATGATCACTTGATGAGAGAACAGCTGTGCATTCTGAGGCAATGAACATAGAGTAAGCTTTTTTTGCAATTTTCTCAAATCATCAATAGCCTATAGTTTCGTCACATATGTTTTGACTTCTAAGACATTCTATGGTTTGTATCATTCACAACTAAAGTTGCCAAATAACTCTAAATCTAGCGTACATGTCCTTTTTTAAATGATCATTTTATGTTGGATGGCCTAGTGGTTAGAGCGTTGGACTTGTAACTGTAAAGGTTGCAAGATCAAATCCCTGAGCTGACAAGGTAAAAAATCTGTCGTTCTACCCCTGAACAAGACAATTAACCCACTGTTCCTAGGCCGTCATTGAAAATAAGAATTTATTTTTAACTGACTTGCCGAGTTAATTTATTTTATTTTATTTCACCTTTATTTAACCAAGTAGGCAAGTTGAGAACAAGTTCTCATTTACAATTGCGACCTGGCCAAGATAAAGCAAAGCAGTTCGACACATACAACAACACAGAGTTACACATGGAGTAAAACAAACATACAGTCAACAATACAGTAGAAAAATAAGTATATATACAATGTGAGCAAATGAGGTGAGATAAGGGAGGTAAAGGCAAAAAAAGGCCTTGGTGGAGAAGTAAAAACAATATAGCAAGTAAAACACTGGAATGGTAGATTTGCAGTGGAAGAATGTGCAAAGTAGAGATAGAAATAATGGGGTGCAAAGGAGCAAAATAAATAAATAAATACAGTAGGGAAAGAGGTAGTTGTTTGGGCTAAATTATAGATGGGCTATGTACAGGTGCAGTAATCTGTGAGCTGCTCTGACAGATGGTGCTTAAAGCTATTGAGGGAGATAAGTGTTTCCAGTTTCAGAGATTTTTGTAGTTTGTTCCAGTCATTGGCAGCAGAGAACTGGAAGGAGAGGCAGTCAAAGGAAGAATTGGTTTTGGGAGTGACCAGAGAGATATACCGTGCTGGAGTGCGTGCTACAGGTGGGTGCTGCTGTGGTGACCAGCGAGCTGAGATAAGGGGGAACTTTACCTAGCAAGGTCTTGTAGATGACCTGGAGACAGTGGGTTTGGCGACGACTGTGAAGCGAGGGCCAGCCAACAAGAGCGTACAGGTCGCAGTGGTGGGTAGTATATGGGGCTTTGGTGACAAAACGGATGGCACTGTGATAGACTGCATCCAATTTATTGAATAGGGTATTGGAGGCTATTTTGTAAATGACATCGCCAAAGTCGAGAATCGGTAGGGTGGTCAGTTTTACAAGGGTATGTTTGCCAGCATGAGTGAAGGATGCTTTGTTGCAAAATAGGAAGCCATTTCTAGATTTAACTTTGGATTGGAGATGTTTGATGTGAGTCTGGAAGGAGAGTTTACAGTCTAACCAGACACCTAGGTAGTTGTAGTTATCCAAATATTCTAGGTAAGAACCGTCCAGACTAGTGATGCTGGACGGGCGGGCAGGTGCAGGCAGCGATCAGTTGAAGAGCATGCATTTAGTTTTACTTGTATTTAAGAGCAATTGGAGGCCACGGAAGGAGAGTTGTATGGCATTGAAGCTCGTCTGGAGGGTTGTTTACACAGTGTCCAAAGAAGGGCCAGAAGTATGTAGAAAGGTGTCGTCTGCATAGCGGTGGATCAGAGACTCACCAGCAGCAAGAGAAACATCATTGATGTATACAGAGAAGAGAGTCCACCCAAGAATTGAACCCTGTGGCACCCCCACAGAGACTGCCAGAATCCCGGACAACAGGCCCTCCGATTTGACACACTGAACTCTATCAGAGAAGTAGTTGGTGAACCAGGCTAGGCAATCATTTGAGAAACCAAGGCTATCGAGTCTGCCAATGAGGATGTGGTGATTGACAGAGTCGAAAGCCTTGGCCAGGTCAATGAATACGGCTGCACAGTATTGTTTCTTATCGATGGCGGTTAAGATATCGTTTAGGACCTTGAGCGTGGCTGAGGTGCACCCATGACAAGCTCTGAAACCAGATTGCATAGTGGAGAAGGTATGGTGCGATTCGAAATGGTCTGTAATCTGTTTGTTGACTTGGCTTTCGAATACCTTAGAAAGCCAGGGTAGGATACATATAGGTCTGTAGCAGTTTAGGTCGAGAGTGTCCCCCCCTTTTAACAGGGGGATGACCGCAGCTGCTTTCCAATCTTTGGGAATCTCAGACAACACGAAAGAGAGGTTGAACAAGCTAGCAATAGGGGTTGCAACAATTTCGGCAGATCATTTGAGAAAGAAAGGGTCCAGATTGTCTAGCCCGGATTTGTAGGGGTCCAGATTTTGCAGCTCTTTCAGAACATCAGCTGACTGGAGAAGGAGAAATGCGGTGAATTGCTGTGGGGGGTGCAGTGCTGTTGACCGGTGTAGGGGTAGGGGTAGCCAGGTGGAAAGCATGGCCAGCCGTAGAAAAATGCTTATTGAAATTTTCAATTATAGTGGATTTATCGGTGGTGACAGTGTTTCCTATCCTCAGTGCAGTGGGTAGCTGGGAGGATGTGCTCTTATTCTCCATGGACATTACAGTGTCCCAGAAACTTTTTGAGTTTGTGTTGCAGGAAGCAAATTTCTGCTTGAAAAAGCTAGCCTTGGCTTTTCTAACTGCCTGTGTATATTGGTTTCTAGCTTCCCTGAAAAGTTGCATATCACGGGGGCTGTTCGATGCTAATGCAGAACGCCATAGGATGTTTTTGTGTTGGTTAAGGGCAGTCAGGTCTGGAGAGAACCAAGGGCTGTATCTGTTCCTGGTTCTAAATTTCTTGAATGGGGCATGCTTATTTAAGAAGGTGAGGAAGGCATTTTTTTAAATAACCATGCATCCTCTACTGACGGGATGAAATCAATTTCCTTCCAAGATACCCCGGCCAGGTCGATTAGAAAGGCCTTCTCGCTGAAGTGTTTCAGGGAGTGTTTTGACAGTGATGAGTGGAGGTTGTTTGACTGCTGACCCATTACGGATGCAGGCAATGAGGCAGGGATCGCTGAGATCTTGGTTGAAAACAGCAGAGATGTATTTAGAGTGAAAGTTGGGTAGGATGATATCTATGAGGGTGCCCGTGTTTACGGCTTTGGGGTGGTACCTGGTAGGATCATTGATCATTTGTGTGAGATTGAGGGCATCAAGCTTAGATTGTAGGATGGCTGGGGTGTTAAGTATATTCCGGTTTAGGTCGCCTAGCAGCACGAGCTCTGAAGATAGATGGGGGGCAATCAGTTCACATATCGTGTCCAGAGCACAGCTGGCGGCAGAGGGTGGTCTATAGCAGGCGGCAACGGTGAGAGACTTGTTTTTGGAGAGGTGGATTTTTAAAAGTAGAAGTTCAAATTGTTTGGGTACAGACCTGGATAGTAGGACAGAACTCTGCAGGCTATCTTTGCAGTAGATTGCAACACTGCACCCTTTGGCCGTTCTATCTTGTCTGAATATGTTGTAGTAAGGGATGGAGATTTCAGAATTTTTGGTGGTCTTCCTAAACCAGGATTCAGACACGGCTAGAACATCCGGGTTGGCAGAGTGTGCTAAAGCAGTGAATAAAACTAATTTAGGGATGTTAACATGCATGAAACCAAAGCTATTACGGTTACAGAAGTCATCAAAAGAGAGCGCCCGGGGAATAGGAGTGGAGCTAGGCACTGCAGGGCTTGGATTCACCTCTACATCACTAGAGGAACAGAGGAGGAGTAGGATAAGGGTACGGCTAAAAGATATGAGAATTGGTCATCTAGAACGTTCGGAACAGAGAGTAAAAGGAGGTTTCTGGGGGCGATAAAATAGCTTCAAGGTATAATGTACAGACAAAGGTATGGTAGGATGTGAATACAGTGGAGGTAAACCTAGGTATTGAGTGATGATGAGAGATATTGTCTGTAGAAACATAATCGAAACCAGGTGATGTCATCGCATGTGTGGGTGGTGGAACTGAAAGGTTGGATAAGGTATGATGAGCAGGGCTAGAAGCTCTACAGTGAAATAATCCAATAAACACTAACCAGAACAGCAATGGACAAGGCATATTGACATTAAGGAGAGGCATGCTTAGTCGAGTAATCATAAGGGTCCAGTTAGTAGTGAGGTTGGTTGGGGTAACGGCGAATCAGACAGCTAGCCGGGCCATCGGTAGCAAGCTAGCATAGGATGGATGTCTGTTTTTAGCCACCTCGTGGGTTTCCGTCGGTAGATTAGTGGGGTTCCGTGTGGTAGAGGGGACCAATCCAATTGGAAAAATAGATATAGTTATAGTGACCCAAGAAAAATTGTCCGATAGACCTATTCAGATAGCAGCTGATAAGACAGCTAACGATTAGCGGGCCGCAGATGGGCGTTCAGGTAACGTCGCGACGGAGGGGCCAGTTGGATAGCTTCCTCGGGCAGATAACGTTGGTAGTCCAGTCGTGATGCCGTGATGCCGTCGTGATGCCGTCGTGGGTCCGGATAGGTGATTGTAGCCCAGGAGTGGCTGATGGAACTCTTGAGCTGGCTAGCTCCGGAATAATTGATGTTTGCTCCAGGATCGACGTAAGCAAATAGTCACACGGATAGCAGCTAGCTAGCTGTGAGATCCAGGTGTAAATGTCCAGAGCTTGTGGTTGAAATCCGGGGATATGGAAAGAAAATAGGTCTGGTATTCTCTGGTCTGAGTCGTGTTGTACAAAACTGGCGATAGCTTTTCGAGCTAAAGGATATCTGATGACCACAAAGCTGAATACTAATGTTAGCCAGTAAACTGGCTAGCTTCTGGCTAGCTTCTGGTTAGCTTCTGGCAAGCTTCTGGTTAGCTTCTGGCTAGCTTCTGGTTAGCTTTTGGTTAGCTTCTGGCTAGCTTCTATGTGGATTTCAGATTTGAGATAAATAATACTTTATTTTTTAAATTGGTGAGGCGGGTTGCAGGAGAGTGTTTTGAAGTTGAGTTTTTGGAAAAGAAAATATATAAAAGATATGCGAAGAAAGATGTAAATATATATATATATATACACGGGACACGACAAGACGAGGACAAACAACGTCTGACTGGTATGCCATCTTGGTAATAAATAAAGGTAAAAAAAAAATATATATATATATATATATATATATATATATATTTGCACACTTGCTCCTTTATATTTTATTTAGCTAACTTCAATTACTATATATTCTTCTTACTATAAAATCATATAATATAAAATAATGGCACGGGACCAATAAGCATGGAGCATAGCCAGATAACATACAATAAAAGGCCAACTCATATTCTGTTTATCTGAAATACATTTGATTAATATGATAAAATAATGGAATTATTGTGATGGTGTATTTTAAATGGGCTTCTTAGACCTTTTGAAATGTAGATGTTGCAAAGGCACATCACCTGCTTGTATGTGTGGAGGCCTGGAGATGCTAAACACCTTTATGTTAATTAACGGTCAATTACCGTGAGACCGGCAATCGTTTGCATGACAATAACTGGCTGATAAAATTTCATGACCGCCAACCCCCCCCACACGAGAATATACTCACAGACAAGAACACACACACACACACACACACACACACACACACACACACACACACACACACACACACACACACACACACACACACACACACACACACACACACACACACACACACACACACACACACACACACACACACACACACACCACAGGGGCCTTGTTTTAGCAGCAGATCTAGAGCTGGGTTTGGATGGTTACTGAGCCATCTGCTGCTATGGGTTTAATACCTCCCAGAGAGTGGGCTGTGTGTGTGTGTGTGTGTGTGTGTGTGTGTTCTTGTCTGTGAGTATATTCTCGTGTGTGTGTTTAGCTTCTACAAATGTTTTAACTATGAATAATTTCTCACATAACAGGTGTGGAAACATTTAGTTTTAAAACCCACTAACAACGTTGTGATCATCTGGGTGTAAAATGATTTCAAAATGGTCTGTGTTAGACTAGACTGAACTACAACACGCTGCTTTAACTCACAGACAAAACCCCTATTCTATTCTGTTCTATTCTATTAAATAGATTTTTATTATATTCTATACTATTAAATATATTCTATTCTATTATATTCTATTATATTAAATATATTATATTCTATTAAATATATTCTATTCTATTCTGTTCAATATATTCTATTCTAATCTTTCAAGTATAGTTGATCCTATTCCTTTATATTCTATGAACCCAGTCTCCATCCGCACTGGCATTTACAAAGGGCATCCCAGCGAGCCTAGTGTGAATCCAAAATTGTACCCTACTCTCTATATAGTGCACTACTTTTGGCCAAAGCACTGAGCCCTGGGCCCTGGTCAAAAGCAGTGTACTATATAGGGAATAGGGAGCTATTTGGGATGCACATTAGAAGACAGTGCTGAGTCCATCTACATGTGATTTGCTCTGTGTACTGAATGTAACACATTCCAGATCAATGGTCCACTAACACCCTTCACCTCAGACCCAACTGAAACACTGGCAAAACCATTAGCTCTTCAGTTCTTCTTTGCCCATTCCCACACCCAGCTCATCCACTATGGTGTTCTCCCATCACAAACTCTACTATGTCCCAAATGGCACCAAAAACGATTACAGTGCACTACTTTTGACCATGGCCCATAGAGCTCTGGTCAACAGTAGTGCACTATAAAGGGAATAAGGTGCCATGTGGGACACACTTCTGTCTTTTGTGTGAGCACTGAGCAGCCTTGTGGTTAATCTTGTCTTGTTCACGTAGAAAGAACACGCTCAGCCATGTGCACTAACAAGGACATCAGAAGGCTAATCAGATGAGTGCAGGCAAGCGGGCATACACATACATAGACTAAAAACATGTGTACATGGTACACATACATAGACTAAAAACATGTCTACACGGCCAGTAAAACATGTGTACATGGTACACAGGTGCCATGTGTACACGGTACACATACATTAAAACATGTGTACACGGTCTTTAAAAACATGTGTGAGCACTGAGCAGCCTTGTGGTTAATCTTGTCTTGTTCACGTACGGTACACATACAAGAACACGCTCAGCCATGTGCACTAACAAGGACATCAGAAGGCTAATCAGAGGAGTGCAGGCAAGCGGGCATACACATACATAGACTAAAAACATGTGTACATGGTACACATACATAGACTAAAACATGTGTACACGGTACACATACATAGACTAAAAACATGTGTACACGGTACACATACATAGACTAAAACATGTGTACACGGTACACATACATAGACTAAAACATGTGTACACGGTACACATACATAGACTAAAAACATGTGTACTCAGTACACATACATAGACTAAAAACATGTGTACACGGTACACATACATAGACTAAAAACGTGCACACGGTACAGATTTGTGTCAAAGCTCTTTATGAGATGGGCCATGCATAACAGAGCAGGCCTACTTTCTAATATGTTCCAGATTGCATAATGCATGTGCAAGTGTTACATGTTCTTAGCTACTGTTGTAATACATCTACATGTACAATTTCACTCTTTTATGGAGCTTATGAAAGTGGTATTTTAACCTTGATAACTTGATTGTATACATGTCACATTTTCCGATTCTGTATGTGGATCCAGGGCCTGGTGTTTGGGAATGAGTGGATTGGTTATATTGAATATGTTGTTATTAATGACTGTGTATTACAGCCCTTAACCCCTCTCTGTCTGTGTAAAAGCCTCAGTCTGGCCAAAGAGAACACACCTGTCCACACAGTGTAAACACACAGGTCTGGAAATCCCTGTTCTGTCTCTCTCCCACCATAATCACTAAAGAGAGTGAGACAGGCAGAGATAGAGACCGGTCATTTGCAGGTATGTGTACATAATTTGGGGACATATCAATTGATTTTGGGCACACATCCCAATAGGTGGATAAAAGAGAGAAACAAGTAAAGAAAGATAGGGTAAATGGGCTGGAGAGATGACGGGATGACGGAGGATGAGTTTAGTGTAGGGTACAGAGCTGGGTGCTAGTAGAGAGTTGGTAGGGAGATGGTAGATCCGGGGGCAGCTGCCCACTGTTAATGTGCCATCTGTGTAGAGCACCCTGCCAGGACACTAATCAGGCAATCCATCACCCTGCTACCTGACACTGTCAATTACATACTGATTCACTATTCAGACACGACGCATCACTGCCCAAACTCTTTTGTCACTCTGCCACACGAACCCCCCCCCCCCCACCACCACCACCAAATACCATCACCATGCTAATATCAAATTCCCAAACTATGTCTTCAGGACCTCACCTCTAAATATGAAGAGAGAATGAATTGGAACTCACAACATAACAGAGCCCTTCATATGACAATCTCATCATACTGGACACCAGAAAGTCTGAAAGTAGAAAGTAACACATAATATCAATGGTTCTAATATGGTTGTGTAACTAACCCTGTCCAGGGACAGACTATGTCTATACACATTGTAAATCCATCCAAAATCACATCTCTCCAAACCTCTAGTTTGCTACCTAATTCCTTGGTAGCTTTAACAGTTTCTGACGCAGCATGTGGATGGCACATTAGGTCAATCCATGTTACAGACAGGGTTATGAGAGTTTGTTTCTCCTCATAGCCTACCCAAGGTTGACTCTGAGTAAAAATCAATGGGCTATATACACCAATGTACTGCATCCAAACATAACTGTATGAAAGCAATCACAGTCTGTTTGGGTGGGTGTGTTCTTTGTACCCTTCAAATGGATGAATAATGCAGCTGAAATGTTAAATAAACACCTGGAAAGGAGAGAGTTGTTGTGACATGTTTGGTTCATGTTTAACACAATCCAATACCACCTTGTTCTGGAGCTGAGGCGTCCTTGGTCTGATATACTTGGACTGAAATAAAATGGGGAGATTGCAACTTTTCACCTCCTATACCTCACTCTCTTTCACTCTCACGCTCTTGATCTTTCTCTCTTTTAACTTTCTACTCTTGCTTTCCCTCTCTTTCTTTGTCTCTCTCTCTCTCGCTTCCTCCATCTCCCTCCCTCTCTCTCTCTCCTTCTATCTCTCTAGTCTCTCCCATCTCTTCCCTCTTTCCCGCCCTCCACCATTAACCAGTTCTAATTGTGAGGCCGACAGCTCGCTAAATACACTCCACTCTGTCTGGCAGCGAGGTCGTCGGGGTCCTGGATTCCAACTATAAACAAATTAATTGGCTTGCAAACACAATTTACGAGCTGAGCCAAACGCATCGCAGTCTTTCCCCCCCCCCCCCTTTCCCTCCTGACCTCCCTGCTCTTGGTCAGGTGGGCCCAGCCTGACACAACATAGAACAACGGACTGGTCCATTCGAAAGGGTGGGGTTCAGAGAAAACCTCTCTTCCCTGCCGGAGCAACAAGAGTCACGTAGTAGTTAATGTGGATGAGGTGGGTGGTAGTATCTCTCTCTCTCTCTCTCTCTCTCTCTCTCTCTCTCTCTCTCTCTCTCACCACACACCTATACAGACGTGACACGTACACCTATGCTTGAGATGACTGGGGTATAAGCCATTATTGGAGGGATACTGAGAGAACAAGCTAGGGCAGTCGGCCAAACACCAGTATTGCTGTAACACTATTTTGTTATCGTTCTCTCTCTATTCTCTCTCTCCCTCTCTGTCACTTTCTTGCTCTGTCTATTTTTCTCTCTCTCCCCGTCTCTCTTTTTCTCTCTCTCTACAGAGATGTGCTGCTGGGGCTGGTGCTGGCTCGGCTCACACTGGAGCATATATATGGTGGGCTGGTGAACAGTCTGGAGGACTTTGTAGTGGTGTGGGGTGTCAGGGAGATTCTACGTACAGTGGACAAGGAGGGGTCTTGGTGCTAACTCTCTAGGTTCGTTAAAATTAAGTTAAGTTTGTGATATTAATTATGTAACTAAAAATCTCAAATCTGTCTCTGTCTCTCTTTCTCTCTCTTTGTCTCGCTTCTCTCCATCTTCCAACACGCTGTCATAGTAGCCTTCGGGTGAAATTGTATGCAAAAACCCAGCCTTGGGTCTGTGACTATACATGAAAAGGAATGCTTACAGAGGAGACTTTGATTTGATTGATTAGGATGACACACACGCACACATGCACACACACGCACATACACACAACCACACACACTGGAGCTCAGAGCGGAGGACAAGTGAAGATACTTTCTCCGACAGGGTCTCACCTCTATTGAGCAGGGGGAGGAGCACAGCTGAGGGCTTCTGGGGAAAGAGAGAGGGGGTTGCTCGGAGGATAGAGGTGGGAGATGGGGAGGGTAGAGTTGAATGGTCAGAGGTAGGAAGGAAGAGAGGGGGGTAGAGGGGGTGGAAAGGGGGGGGGGGTGGATTGACTGAAAGGGGCAAGCGTACGATGTAGTCCACTGAGCGAGAGGAAACACCTAGCCAGGCAGGCATCCACCTCTGCCTCCTCCACCCAGCCAGAGAGGCATCTACCTCCTCCACCCAGCCAGGCAGGCATCCACCTCTACCTCCTCCACCCAGCCAGGCAGGCATCCACCTCTACCTCCTCCACCCATCCAGGCAGCAGGTGGTGGAACTGCTCGTCCTCTAACAGACCTTGACAGTCCATCTCCGCCATCATCTCTCTACTATGATCACTGTCAACAACAGACCTGCACTGGAGCGCATATACGATATAGTGAGCAGACAAATACAAGATGGCCGTCCTGTGGTCATGTTGCCAAGATGTCAATGTCCATTCTAGTTTTGGCAGTCCATCTCTACCATTATTTACAGGGCTCTACTTTGAGCTCTGTCAACAACAGTACAAGTCCATGTGTGTAATGCATTAATACATTTAAAGCAGCCATCCAGTTATAAAGGCTATACAGGAGGCTGCAAGGAATACTTATAATGCAGATTCCTGTAGATCAGATACAAGGCTCTATAGATACAAGGCTCTATAAATTCATTATAGTCTCACAGTTCAACGTAGATGTTAACCGAGAACATCTCTGTAGGAGCTTAGACTTGCTCACTTACAGATACCAATGGTAAGGAAATACTATCCTCTCCTTCTGAACGCTACAGATAAAATAGGTTGCCATCAGCATCACTTGACTTTGACATTGTCACTTGTTCTGTAGAGGTGGCTTTTGTTGTACGCTGGAGGGTGACAGCCAAGGAAGTCATTCAGTGATTCATTCATCTCCATGGTAAGTCAACGCTCTTGTAAATGCTCTTTTAGAGTGTAGCTAAGCGTGTCTGGTGGCCTGGGTGTAGAGCGGTGAAGGCTGGTGGCCTGGGTGTAGAGCGGTGAAGGCTGGTGGCCTGGATGTAGAGCGGTGAAGGCTGGTGGAAGGTTTCCATGTGTTTGATACTCTTCCAGTAATTACAAAGAGCCTGTCTTCTCATCTAAAGTGACACCACCAGCATCCAATGTGAAGAGAGATAAGTAGGGCTGGGGTTGAAGAGAGATAAGAAAGGCTGGGGTTGAAGAGAGATAGGAAGGGCTGGGGTTGAAGAGAGATTAGTTGGGCTGGCGTTGAAGAGAGATAAGAAGGGATGGCGTTGAAGAGAGATAAGTAGGGCTGGGGTTGAAGAGAGATAATAAGGGCTGGGGTTGAAGAGAGATAAGTTGGGCTGGGGTTGAAGAGAGATAAGAAGGGCTGGGGTTGAAGAGAGATAAGAAGGTCTGGGGTTGAAGAGAGATAAGAAGGGCTGAGGTTGAAGTGAGATAAGTAGGGCTGGGGTTGAAGATAGATAAGTTGGGCTGGGGTTGAAGAGAGATAAGTTGGGCTGGGGTTGAAGAGAGATAAGAAGGGCTGAGGTTGAAGTGAGATAAGTAGGGCTGAGGTTGAAGAGAGATAAGTAGGGCTGGGGTTGAAGATAGATAAGTTGGGCTGGGGTTGAAGATAGATAAGTTGGGCTGGGGTTGAAGAGAGATAAGAAGGGCTGAGGTTGAAGAGAGATAAGTAGGGCTGGGGTTGAAGATAGATAAGTTGGGCTGGGGTTGAAGAGAGATAAGAAGGGCTGAGGTTGAAGTGAGATAAGTAGGGCTGGGGTTGAAGATAGATAAGTTGGGCTGGGGTTGAAGAGAGATAAGAAGGGCTGAGGTTGAAGTGAGATAAGTAGGGCTGGGGTTGAAGATAGATAAGTTGGGCTGGGGTTGAAGAGAGATAAGAAGGGCTGAGGTTGAAGTGAGATAAGTAGGGCTGGGGTTGAAGATAGATAAGTTGGGCTGGGGTTGAAGAGAGATAAGAAGGGCTGAGGTTGAAGTGAGATAAGTAGGGCTGGGGTTGAAGCTAGATAAGTTGGGCTGGGGTTGAAGAGAGATAAGAAGGGCTGAGGTTGAAGTGAGATAAGTAGGGCTGGGGTTGAAGATAGATAAGTTGGGCTGGGGTTGAAGAGAGATAAGAAGGGCTGAGGTTGAAGAGAGATAAGTAGGGCTGGGGTTGAAGAGAGATAAGTTGGGCTGGGGTTGAAGAGAGATAAGAAGGGCTGAGGTTGAAGTGAGATAAGTAGGGCTGGGGTTGAAGTGAGATAAGTAGGGATGGGGTTGAAGAGAGATAAGAAGGGCTGGGGTTGAAGAGAGATAAGAAGGTCTGGGGTTGAAGAGAGATAAGAAGGGCTGAGGTTGAAGTGAGATAAGTAGGGCTGGGGTTGAATTGAGATAAGTAGGGCTGGGGTTGAAGAGAGATAAGTTGGGCTGGGGTTAAAGAGAGATAAGAAGGTCTGGGGTTGAAGAGAGATAAGAAGGGCTGAGGTTGAAGTGAGATAAGTAGGGCTGGGGTTGAAGTGAGATAAGTAGGGCTGGGGTTGAAGAGAGATAAGTAGGGCTGGGGTTGAAGAGAGATAAGAAGGGCTCGGGTTGAAGATAGATAAGTTGGGCTGGGGTTGAAGATAGATAAGTAGGGCTGGGGTTGAAGATAGATAAGTTGGGATGGGGTTGAAGAGAGATAAGTTGGGCTTGGGTTGAAGAGAGATAAGTTGGGCTGGGGTTGAAGGTAGATAAGTTGGGCTGGGGTATGCAAGTGAACTAGGAGCCAGTGAGTGCTCTGTGATGTTAGCCCCTCCTGTCTCTGAGTGTAGGGAGAGAATGGGGTAGACAGGTGGACATGAAGCCAGAGGGGAAGGGATGTGGTGCTACCCCCCACTACAGTCCATATGTAGAGAGGGAGAGAGAGAAGGGGGAACAGAGTATACAGGTGAACAGAAAGCCAGAGGGGTGCTACCCCCACTACAGTCCATATGTAGAGAGGGAGAGAGAGAGGGGGGAACAGAGTAGACAGGTGAACAGAAAGCCAGAGGGGTGCTACCCCCACTACAGTCCATATGTAGAGAGGGAGAGAGAGGGGGGGGGAACAGAGTAGACAGGTGAACAGAAAGCCAGAGGGGTGCTACCCCCACTACAGTCCATATGTAGAGAGGGAGAGAGAGAGGGGGGAACAGAGTAGACAGGTGAACAGAAAGCCAGAGGGGTGCTACCCCCACTACAGTCCATATGTAGAGAGGGAGAGAGAGGGGGGGGAACAGAGTAGACAGGTGAACAGAAAGCCAGAGGGGTGCTACCCCCACTACAGTCCATATGGAGAGAGGGAGAGAGAGAGGGGGGAACAGAGTAGACAGGTGAACAGAAAGCCAGAGGGGTGCTACCCCCACTACAGTCCATATGTAGAGAGGGAGAGAGAGAGGGGGGAACAGAGTAGACAGGTGAACAGAAAGCCAGAGGGGTGCTACCCCCACTACAGTCCATATGTAGAGAGGGAGAGAGAGGGGGGGGGGGGGCAGAGTAGACAGGTGAACAGAAAGCCAGAGGGGTGCTACCCCCACTACAGTCCATATGTAGAGAGGGAGAGAGAGAAGGGGGAACAGAGTATACAGGTGAACAGAAAGCCAGAGGGGTGCTACCCCCACTACAGTCCATATGTAGAGAGGGAGAGAGAGAGGGGGGAACAGAGTAGACAGGTGAACAGAAAGCCAGAGGGGTGCTACCCCCACTACAGTCCATATGTAGAGAGGGAGAGAGAGAGGGGGGAACAGAGTAGACAGGTGAACAGAAAGCCAGAGGGGTGCTACCCCCACTACAGTCCATATGTAGAGAGGGAGAGAGAGAGGGGGGAACAGAGTAGACAGGTGAACAGAAAGCCAGAGGGGTGCTACCCCCACTACAGTCCATATGTAGAGAGGGAGAGAGAGAGGGGGGAACAGAGTAGACAGGTGAACAGAAAGCCAGAGGGGTGCTAGCCCCCACTACAGTCCATATGTAGAAAGGGAGAGAGAGAGGGGGGGAACAGAGTAGACAGGTGAACAGAAAGCCAGAGGGGTGCTACCCCCCACTACAGTCCATATGTAGAGAGGGAGAGAGAGAGGGGGGAACAGAGTAGACAGGTGAACAGAAAGCCAGAGGGGTGCTACCCCCCACTACAGTCCATATGTAGAGAGGGAGAGAGAGAGGGGGGGAACAGAGTAGACAGGTGAACAGAAAGCCAGAGGGGTGCTACCCCCACTACAGTCCATATGTAGAGAGGGAGAGAGAGAGGGGGGAACAGAGTAGACAGGTGAACAGAAAGCCAGAGGGGTGCTACCCCCCACTACAGTCCATATGTAGAGAGAGAGAGAGAGAGGGGGGAACAGAGTAGACAGGTGAACAGAAAGTCAGAGGGGTGCTACCCCCCACTACAGTCCATATGTAGAGAGGGAGAGAGAGAGGGGGAACAGAGTAGACAGGTGAACAGAAAGCCAGAGGGGTGCTACCCCCCACTACAGTCCCTGTAATCCAGTCTGTCTCTCAGCAGAACATCCCCTCACATCACATCTAGCCCCACTTAGATCTACTCTGCTCTCTTCCATCTGGCCCCACGTCAACTGGCCCCGCACTCGCCTCTCTCTGTACAACATTCAGTACCTGGGCCAAGTATAGACAGACATTCACAAACACACACACGTACGCACCAACACAGACACACATATACACACACACATGCACACCACCAACATGGGTCTTTCCCTCTCAGATATAAACTAACCTTAGTAATGAAACTCTGCTAATCAATAAGAGCCATCAACATAAAAGAGAGGAAAGATAAAGTATTCTCATTAATCATTGATCAATCAATTACAGAATGACACAGAAAGAAAAGCTTGGTACACACACAAAGAGAACTCCTAGAGATATCATCCAATAGCAAAATGATAAGTGGGGATATCGTCCAATAGCAAGATGATAAATGGGGATGTCATTCAATAGCAAAATGATAAGTGGGGATATCGTCCAATTGCAAAATGATAAGTGGGGATATCGTCCAATAGCAAAATGATAAGTGGGGATATCGTCCAATAGCAAAATGATATGTGGGGATATCGTCCAATAGCAGAATGATACGTGGGGATATCGTCCAATAGCAGAATGATATGTGGGGATATCATCCAATAGCAGAATGATATGTGGGGATATCGTCCAATAGCAGAATGATATGTGGGGATATCGTCCAATAGCAGAATGATATGTGGGGATATCGTCCAATAGCAGAATGATAAGGGGGATATCGTGCAACAGCAGAATGATAAGGGGGATATCGTGCAACAGCAGAATGATAAGTAGGGATATCGTCCAACAGCAGAATGATAAGTGGGCATAACGTCCAACAGCAGAATGATAAGTGGGCATAACGTCCAACAGCAGAATGATAAGTGGGCATAACGTCCAACAGCAGAATGATAAGTGGAGATATCGTCCAACAGCAGAATGATAAGTAGGGATATCGTCCAACAGCAGAATGATAAGTGGGCATAACGTCCAACAGCAGAATGATAAGTGGAGATATCGCTGAATAGCACAGTGATATGTGGACACCATACATGTACCTGACCTAGATTATAAAGGCAACAGGTTGGGTTGCAGAAACATCACCTATGTAGTTGCTTTCTGTATGAGTGTAGTTCTTCTGACCAGTCTCTTGTCTGTGTTTAGTGTAGGGATGATACCTCGGGCCTTACGCAATAAGAGTCTCAGAATAGGATTGCTTATCTAGGATCAGTTTCCCCTTTAGATCAAAATGAATAAGATTATATGGACAGCGGGGAACTGATCCCAGATCAGCACTCCTACTCTGTGATGCTTTATGAATATGGCGCCAGATGTCTTTGTGTTCAACAAGATTAGTTTTGAAGAACAGTGGGGACAGCCATGACGAAGGCACAAGTACATACTACTGGCATGTGACTCAATGACATTGAAATGATACCACCAGGTTCATCACCAGTACTAGCAGGATCTGAATTCCGCTAAGGGATATGTCCTTAACATACACTACATGACCAAAAGTATGTGGACACCTGGTCATTGAACATCTCATTCCAAAATCATGGGCATTAATATGGAGTTGGTCCCTTTGCTGCTATAACAGCCTCCACTCTTCTGGGAAGGCTTTCCACTAGTTGGAACATTGCTGTGGGGACCTGATTCCATTCAGCCACAAGAGCATTAGTGAGGTAAGCACTGATGTTGGGCGATTAGGCCTGGCTCGCAGTCAGAGTTCCAATTCATCCCAAAGCTGTTCGATGGGGTTGCACCCTCTCTTGCCCTCAGAACAGCCTCAATTCATCAGGGCATGGACTCAACAACGTATCAAAAGTGTTCTACAGGGATGCTGGCCCATGCTGACTCCAATGCTTCCCATAGTTGTATCAAGTTGGCTGGATGTCCTTTGGGTGGTGGAGCATTCTTTACACAAAGGAAACTGTTGAGTGTTAAAAACCCTGCAGTGCTGCAGTTCTTGACACAAACCTGTGAGCCTTGCATCTCCTACCATACTCCATTCAAAGGCACTTACATCGTTTGTCTTGCCCATTCCCCCTCTGAATGGCACACAAACACAATCCATGTCTCAATTGTCTCAAGGCTTAAAATCTTGTATTAACCCGTCTCTACACTGATTGAAGTGGATTTAACAGGACATCAATAAGGGATAATAGCTTTTACCTGGATTCACTTTGTCAGTCCATGTCATGAAAAGAGCAGGTGTTCCTAATGTTTTGTGCACTCATTGCATCTCTCCATTATGTCCCATTACTGTCCCATTGTTCCAAATTGCTGTACTTCACCTACCCCACCAGGGCTTATGTTTCCCTCTGTCAGGAAGCACTGATGTATTGGAAATCTATCAACCCTGAGATTCCATATACAGTATATGTACAAGTTCACCTGAACAACATACAGAGCCGTGAATAAGTATCTGCCCTCTTTCTGATTTTCTCTGTTTTTCTATATTTTTGGAGTGAATGTTATTAGATCTTCAACCAAAACCTAATATTAGATAAAGGGAAAATGAATTACAAATAACAAAACAAATAGATACTCACTTTTAAAAATGGAATTAGCGAAGTTATGCAACACCCAATTCCCCTGTGTGAACCTTTAGCGGCAATAACTGCAAAAAAAATGCTTCCTGTAGTTTTTGATCAGTCTCTCACATCACTGTGGAGAACTGATTTATCTCAGGGAACTGCTCAAGCCTGCTTCAGTTCTAACACATCATCTCAGTGGGGATCAGGTCTGGACTTTGACTAGGCCTGATTTCGACTATGCCTGGCGAAAGCCGAACACTGCATTCCTTCTTAAGAACCTCATACCAACTGTCAAGCATGGTGGTGGTAGTGTGATAGTTTGGGGAAGCTTTGCTGCCTCAGGACCTGGACGACTTGCCTAATTGTATCAGAGAATTCTACAGGAGAATGTTAGGTCATCCGCCTGTGACCTGAATGCATTAAATTATCCAAAACACACAATCAAGTCTACATGAAAATAGT
This sequence comes from Oncorhynchus clarkii lewisi, assembly GCF_045791955.1. Lineage (NCBI taxonomy): Eukaryota > Metazoa > Chordata > Actinopteri > Salmoniformes > Salmonidae > Oncorhynchus > Oncorhynchus clarkii. The sequence goes on along the minus strand of NC_092149.1, from coordinate 64,814,510 downwards.
TAAAAAGCAACAAATTTGAAGTTTTGGAATGGCCTCATCAGATATCTAATCCCAATTGAGATGTTGTGGCAGGACTTCAAATGAGCAGTTCATGCTTGAAAACCACAAATATCACTGAGTTAAAGCAGTTCTGCATGGAAGAGTGGGCCAAAATTCCTCCACAGCGATGTGAGAGACTGATCAACAACTAGAGGAAGGATTTGGTTGCCGTTATTCTAGCTAAAGGTGGTACAACCAGTTATTGAGTGTAAGAGGGCAATTACTTTTTCACACAGGGGCATTGGGTGTTGCATAACTTCGTTTATGAAATTAATTAAATAAGTATGGAATTGTTGTGTCATTTGTTCACTCAGGTTCCCTTTACCTAATATTAGGTTTTGGTTGAAGATCTGATAACATTCAGTATAAAACATATGCATAAGTAGAGAACATTTAAAAGGGGGCAAATATGTTTTCATGGCACCTTAGGTTACATCCACACTCTGCATGCTAAAGTCTTTGTTTGTGTGAAGAACATACTCCACATATTCCAGAAATGTACCAATGCTACTACGTTGCTAATGAGATTAGTTAGATAAACGCTGACGGACAGGGAAACATGGAGACAGGACTAGTGTTACTACGTTGGTGTTGGACACACACACACACACACACACACACACACACACACACACACACACACACACACACACACACACACACACACACACACACACCAAGTTTAGACTTCTCAGTGTTACTCGGTTAGCGTCAGACACGGGCTGCAAAGCAGCTGCCTTAGTTATAGCAATACAATGAATATAAAAAGCAACATGGGGTGATTTATTAATCAACACCTGTGTTTGCTCCACTGGGCAGAGAGGAGGAGGAGATGTATACAGTATATTACAGAGTTGGTGGACAGATAAGAGGGGAATGTATTATGAGGCTGTAGCTTTCTCTCTCTCTCTCCCTCTCTCTCGCTCTCTCCCTCTCCCTCCCTCTCTCTCTCTCTCTCTCTCTCTCTCCCTCCCTCTCTCTCCCTCTCTCTCTCTCTCTCCCTCTCTCCCTCTCTCTCTCTCCCTCTCCCTCTCTCTCTCCCTCTCTCTCTCCCTCTCTCTCTCTCTCTGTCTCTCTCTCCCTCTCTCTCTCTCTCTCTCTGTCTCTCTCTCTCTCTCCCTCTCTCTCTCCCTCTCTCTCTCCCTCTCTCTCTCTCTCTCTCTCTCTCTCTCTCGTCGGAGTGCATGCTGGGAGTGAGTCGTCAAGCAGAGTGTTTGTGAGAGCGAATGGAATTTCTTTTCACTCTATTGGGTTTTGGTATGTACATATATATATATATTGATTAGTTTAGTTGTTTTAAGGGTATATTGTTTTAATTATCAATAAGCACGTATAGGGGTGGTGGGATCTTTGAGGTTGGTTTTTCGCGAGGGCACAACCAGCGGGTGGGGCTGGTTGCAATGGCCACTCGCGGAAATGTAGAGTTTGAAAAACTTAGTCGGAGGCATGGAGTAAAAATTCCTGCTGCGGCTGGGTGTTCAGTGGAAGAATGTAGCTTGGCTGTGGGTGCTATCATTGGGTATGATAGCATTAAATCAGCCTCAAGGATGAATAGCGCTGTAGTGATATTCTTAGATTCAATTGAAAAGGTGAATAAGATAGTTGAGAGGGGTGTTGTGTTGCGGGAGACACAGACGCCGGTATTTCCGCTTATGAATCCGGCGAAGAAAGTTATGCTTTCTAACGTGCCACCATTTGTTAGAGATGAAGTGTTAGAGCGAGAGTTATCTCGCCATGGTCAAATCGTATCTACAATAAAGAAGGTTCCTTTTGGATGCAAATCTCCGTTGTTGAAACATGTCGTGTCTCATAGGAGACAAGTGCATATGATTTTAAAAAAGGAAGGAGATGAACTGAATTTAGCGTTTAGTTTTAAGATTGATGGATTTGATTATGTCTTCTATGCATCTACTGAATCAATGAAATGTTTTGGATGTGGAAGAGAGGGGCATTTGGTGCGTAATTGTCCCGAGAATGAACGCGCTGAGCCTGGTAGTAGCTTTAGTGCGGGTGCAACTAACGTACCACAGCGAAGGGATGAAAATACTACAGGTGTAGGGGAAGAGAGAAGGTGGGCAGATGTGGTTGGAAAAGTAGGAGAGGAAGGCATTGTGGATACGGGGGCAATTGTGGTAGATCAGAACAAAGAGGGAGGGGAAACACTAGGTGAGATTGCGACTGCCGTCGCTGAGGTGGTGCTGGAAAATGAAATTGGAGGTCAAGAGGAGATTGAAATAACGGAAAAGGAAGCGGATGTTTTCAAAATACCGAGGAGTAAAAGGAAGAATTTAAGGGGTGGTGAAGGGTCTAATTCTAAGAGAAAGGTAGAGATGGATAAATCAGGTGAAGATGACCAGGTTGTAGAGATGGGGTTTTCTTCTGGGGAGGATAGCGAGAGTGAGTCATCTGACGCGTCACAACAATATAGTGAGATAGATGGGGTGGAAGGGAGGTATGGGATCGAGAAGATACGTCAATTTCTGAAGTTGACAAAAGGGAAGAAATATATGCAGGATTACAATGTAACTGATTTTTTCCCTGAACGTGAATTGTTTATTGAATCAGCAAAGTTTCTGATGTCAAAAATTACAGGGGGAGGTTTGAAAAGCCCTGAAATTGCTAGACTCAAGAAAGTGGTCACGAGAGTAATAAGTGATGCAAATTCTAAAGAAAATGAAAGAGTTCAGTTGCAGTTTTAACTCTGTAAAGAGATGTGGTGGCTGTATCTTCCTCTGTATTTTTTTCTTTTCCATGAGCAGTTTTAAGATCTCTTCTTTAAACGTAAATGGGGCAAGAGATGTTAAAAAAAGAGCCATGGTGTATGAGTTAATGAGGGGAAAGGGAAGTGACATAATTTTCCTACAAGAAACGCATAGTAATTTGGAAAATGAAGTTATGTGGCAACAGGAGTGGGGGGGGACAGTGGTGTGTAGTCATAAAAACTCAAAAAGTGGGGGTGTGGTTATCTTGTTCTCAAAAGGGTTTTTGCCTTTGTCATATGAGGTTGAAGAGGTAGTTGAGGGGAGGTTATTAAAAGTTAGAGCAAGGTATGAAAACATCAATATGTGTCTGATAAATGTATATGCCCCTGTGGTGACAGTTGAGAGGGTAGGTTTTTTTAGAGACATTATCAAATACCATTGAGAAATGTAACAAAGAAGATTATTTGTTTATTGCTGGGGATTTTAACTGCACAGTTAGTGATTTAGATAGAAATCACCAAGAACCTCATATAGCCTCAAGGACGTTTTTAAAACGCCTTATTGTAACAAATGAACTGTGTGATATTTGGAGGAGTCAACATGGAGGAACAAGGCAGTACACCTGGGCGCATGTGAGAGAGAACATCATCTCTATGGCCAGGTTAGATAGGTTTTATGTTTTTGAGCATCAATCTCAGGTCTGTAAATCAAGTGTGATAACTCCAGTGGGATTTTCTGATCATTGTTTAATAACAGAGGTGGTGTTCATTAACGATGTAAAACCTAAAAGCGCATACTGGCATTTTAATATAACTTTATTGAGTGATGCTCACTTCAGGAATTGTTTCAGTTTTTTTTGGGAGAGGTGGAGGTCTCAAAAGGCCAGTTTTGTATCCCTTCAACAATGGTGGGATATAGGGAAAATCCAGATTCAACAATTTTGTAATCAATACACAAGGAATGTCACCAAGGATATCACCAGATCAATGAAAGCCCTAGAGATTGAAATAGTGGAACTCATGACGTTGGTTGAGACCACAGGAGATCGAGGCCATACTCAGGCCCTCAAGAGGAGAAAAGCTGCATTGGCAGATCTGCTGGGTATCAGAGCACAGGGGGCATTGGTGAGAAGTAAATTTCAGGGCATATCTGAAATGGATGCCTCATCCAAATTTTTCTTTGGTTTAGAGAAAAAGAATGGACAAAGAAAAATTATTCATTGTCTCAAATCAGCTGTTGGACAAGAGCTCACTAGCCCTAGTGAAATTAGAAAGAGGGCAGTAGAGTTCTATGCTGAGCTCTACAAGTGTGAGTACAAAGAGGACAAAACAGTGACACAGCAGTTCTTTGATGGGCTCCCAAAGGTGCCTGCAGAAGCTCAGGTTGAGCTTGAGCAACCATTGTCTTTGCAGGATTTATACACTGCATTAAAAGGCATGGAAAATGGAAGGGCACCAGGCATTGATGGGCTTCCCGTTGACTTTTTTAAGTCTTTTTGGGCTATGTTGGGAGAGGATTGGTTAGAAGTAGCTAATGATAGTTTAACCGGAGGGTTACTACCAATAAGCTGCAGAAGGGCTGTCCTCACCCTACTGCCTAAAAAGGGTGACCCGAGGGAGGTGAAGAACTGGAGGCCGGTGGCTTTATTGTGTACTGATTATAAAATATTGTCAAAGGCTTTGTCCAACAGGCTGAGGGAGGTGATGGGGCAAATCATACATACGGATCAGTCCTACTGTGTTCCTGGCAGGCAGATAGGGGATAACATTTCTCTGATTCGTGATTTTTTGGACGTCTCTAGGGCTATTGGGTTGGATGCTGGTCTAATTTCAATTGATCAGGAAAAGGCATTTGACCGAGTTGAACATCAATATTTATGGCACACGTTTGAAGCGTTTGGGTTCAGCTCTGGTTTTATTGCCATGATAAAGGTGATATATGGTGACATTGAAAGTGTATTGAAAGTTAACGGTGGTTTGAGTGCTCCTTTTAAAGTGTGTAGAGGTATTAGGCAGGGATGTTCTATGTCAGGGATGTTATATGCTATTGCTATAGAGCCACTACTAAATAGCATTAGAAGTCGTATTGCAGGGGTGTGCCTTTCAGAGGATATTCCTCCTATTCGTCTTTCAGCCTATGCTGATGATGTAGTTGTGCTAGTGAAAAATCAAGCGGAGGTGGATAGTTTGAGTCTAATGGTTGATCGTTTTAGGGGAATATCCTCTGCAAAGGTAAATTGGGAAAAGAGTTGTGCTTTACAGATTGGAGAATGGTCTGGGGGGATCATGGCTTTGCCAGGGGGGCTAGAATGGTGTAAGGGAGGTTTTAAGTATCTTGGAGTGTACCTAGGAGATGAGGGGACTATGGAAAAAAATTGGAGTGGGGTGGTTGAAATGGTGGAAGGGAGGATGAGGAGATGGCGTTGGTTACTATCTCGTATGTCATACAGGGGGCGTACTATTATAGTTAACAATGTGATTGCATCTGCACTGTGGCATCGGTTGTCAGTTTTAGAACCACCATCTGGCCTTCTGGCTAAGATACAGGCAATTATTGTGGATTTCTTTTGGGATAAATATCACTGGGTTCCACAAAGTGTTTTGTATTTGTCAAAAGAGGAGGGGGGACAAGGTCTTGTACATCTTGCTAGTAGGGCTGCTGCTTTCCGGTTTCAGTTTATTCAAAGGTTGCTTTATGGACCGGAAAATGTGGTGTGGAGAGGGGTGGCAGGTCTTATATTACAGCGGGTTGGAGGATTAGGTTTAAAGAAGGCTTTATTTCTGGTTGATATTAGCCAGATTTCTAGGGAGGGAGTACCTCCGTTTTACAGAGGCCTTCTCAGAGTGTGGAGCGTAATGAAGGTGTCCAGAAGAACTTCAGCGGAGTCAGTGCATTGGCTGTTGGAGGAACCTCTGGTGTATGGGGCAAGACTGGACTGTACAACTGCAGCTGTTCCACATTTCTCCAAGATTCTGGTGAAGGGGAAAATCATCACCTTAAGACAGTTAATGGCCATGGCTGGGCCCGCCTTAATGGATGGAAGACGGGTGGCAGAACATTTGGGGATGAGGTCGGAAAGGATTGTCGGACAAATGCTGGGGAGCTGTAGGAAGGCTCTGTCAGCGGAAGAATGGGGTATGCTTAGTAGCCACAAGAAGATTGTGCAAGATGAAGACGTCTCATTTCCAAAACTAGGGATTACACCAAATATCCCAGAGTCAGAAAGAAAGGCGTTATTGCTGGATTTGAGAGGGTTGGAGGAGGTGGGTTTGGATGAGGTGAATGGGAAGGAATTGTATAGAGGGTGTGTCAAGGTGTTGAATAAAGATAAATTGAAAAATAGAAAAGATACTCCATGGAGGGTAAAATTGGGCATTGATGACAAGGTAAAGCCAGCATGGAGAGCACTGTACAAACCACCGTTACAAAAGGGTACTGGTGATATGCAATGGAGGGTTTTACATGGCATCATTGCAGTTAATGCTTTTGTATCTGTTATTAACTCAGATGTTAGAGATGGATGTCCTTTTTGTAATATAAGAGAAACCATTTTTCACTGTTTTATGGAGTGTGAGAGGATAAAACCTCTATTGGAAATGCTGGAATCTTTGTTTAAAGCTGTAGGGGAGTTTTTCAATAACACTGTTTTTATTTTGGGGTTTCATTATAGTAAACAACAGAAAAGAAAATGTCAAATGTTAAATTTTGTTTTGGGACAAGCTAAGATGTCAATTTTTCTGAGTAGGAAACATAAGATAGAAACGGGATATGGGCAGGATGTAAGATGTGTTTTTAAAGGTTTAGTGAAAGCAAGAATAAAAGTAGATTTTGAGTTCTTTTCAGCTGTAAAAGATCTCCTATTATTTGAGGAGAAGTGGGCCTACGAAGGAGCGCTTTGTTTTGTAGAGGAGGGGAAATTATTTTTTGCTGCTGAAATAAGTTGAATGTATATGTTATGTATTTATTTTTGTTTAGGAATTACATTTGTTGTTTTGTTTCTGAAAAGGCAGTGTGTCATTATTTTATGTTAACATTTGAGTAAAAAATAAAGGTTTTATAAAAACTCAAACTCTCTCTCTCCCTCTCTCTAACTCTCTCTCCCTCTCTCTCTCTCCCTCTCTCTCTCCCTCTCTTTCTCTCCCTCTCTTTCTCTCCCTCTCTCTCCCTCTCTCTCTCGCCCTCTCTTTCTCTCTACTCAGGTTTACTTCTGTCTGTTAATAAATGAGGTGTCAGCATTGTAACTAATTGCAGTGATAATTTAGCCAAGTGTCTCTGTCTGCACCACTAACTACCCTCATCCCTGAGCTCTCTGTCTACCTCTACCTCCCTCTATGTCCTGTCCTGGTGTGTGTATCACCATCAGTTGATTTTAGAAATCTGGGTGTCTCTTCTTGTGTGTCTCTATGTTTATCTGAAGTATTGTAGGATAGACAATGTGGGATTTCTCTTTTCCTTCCATCTCTGTTGGTTTCTTTTTTTTTTTCTTCTTCTTTTTTTTCTTTCTTCGAATTTTACCCCCTTTTTCTCCCCAAATTCATAGTATCCAATTATTAGTAGTTACTATCTTGTCTCATCGCTACAACTCCCGTACGGGCTCGGGAGAGACGAAGGTCGAAAGTCATGCGTCCTCCGAAATACAACCCAAACAAGCCGCACTGCTTCTTACAGTTTTTCTCAATTGCTAAAACACTAAAACCCATTGACTGAGCAAAGTTCTCAGTTGCCTGGACTCATTTAGCTAATTATGCAGTCTGTTGTCAATACCTTACACCATTTCACATGGTAAAACACAATTTGCAGGTCTCACTTAGACTTTTCAGCAAAACTCTAAACACATTCTCATTCTCAAAACACATTCTGCACTCTAATGCACATGTCATCCATACTGGTAAACACAAATGGCAACAATAAAATACAAATAGAGAACATATGTCATTGATTGAACACAACAACTCAAACTTGATTTAACCTGTTTCAAATGATGCGACACAACCAATATAAGCCAGTTGAGAGAGCAAACAGGTTGTTGAAGGTGGGGAGGAGAAAGTCTGAGAATGGATACTGTAGTACAGTGCATTGTAGGCTGTATACTGTACAATGGACAAATTGTATGGCCCTGAACATTGTGCTTTCCATTTATTAACAGTACTGACTGCTCAATAGATGTTGACTGGTTGCAGGTTCATATCAACAAAGAACAAGAATTACAGTATCACAGAGACAAAAGACAAGTTTGTGAGATGCAGGGTAGAGTACCGTAAAAATAGGGGTACAAGGAGGAGGAAGAACAAAAAACAAAATTGCAAAGAGCAAAGCAGATTAGTAATTTCTGATCAATGTTGAGCTACTATGATAGAACATGTTGTCGTTCATCAAAAGACAATGACCGAAAAATATGAATATTCTTTTAGATTAAAAATGTACTTCTTCCTGAGAATTGTATGTTTTGAACAATGTGTTTTCTAATTTTCGGTGTATTGTTTACTGACTGCTTGAGAGTGTATATCATTTTGATCACTTTGTTTATGATTTGAGAGCAGTGTTTGATTTTGAAGACAGGTAAAACTGTTTTGAGGCGAATGTTTCATTTTGTAAGAGGAGTCAGAGGTTATGTAAATAATGCTTGAAGATTAGGTTTTGGGTTGAATGGAGCAAGGTTTCAGAAATTGTGTTTTAGCAATTGAGAAAAACTGTAACACAGCGCGCAGCCAACCAATGTGTCGGAGGAAACACCGTGCACCTGGCTTAGCGTGCACTGCGGCCGTCCCGCACACAGGTGCGCGATGAGACAAGGATATCCCTACCGGACAAACCCTCCCTAACCCAGACGACGCTAGGCCAATTGTGCCTCGCCCCACGGACCTCCCAGTCGCGACCGGCTGTGACAGAGCCTGGGAGCGAACCCAGAGTCTAGGGTGGCACAGTTAGCGCTGCAATGCAGTGCCCTAGAACACTGCGCCACCTGGGAGGCCTGGTTTCCACTTTTCAATCTCTCCCAAAACCGATGGCAGACAACCCCACCCTCTATTTCTCATTCTCTAGTCTATTTTCTTTCTCCCTATTTCTCCTTTCCTCTCTCCCTGACATTTTCTCTCCCTCCATTCCCTCAGTGAGAGGATTTAGCTATGGATCACAGCTCTGGTCACAGTTGCTTGCGCCCACAAACTAAGCAGTTAAACTGCCCTAAGGAAACCTCTTCTGGAGCCAAGAGGAAACAGTAAGACAACACACTAAAAACATTCCATTGTCTATATGGATGCCTTAGCATTAGTAGCCATGCTATTAACAATCTGCTACTGCTGTGTGTGTGTATGTGTATGTTTGTGGTGTGAGTTCGCGCATGTGCGTTTTTTGAGTAGTGAAACTTTGCCATGTCCAATCTGCGACAAGCTGTACAGTCTGTCACTGTAGTCGTCATTCTGATGGAGTTCCCTTTAACGCAATGCCATCAACTCAATGCCTCACATACAAAACATAATGACAGGTGTTTGGGTAAACACACACTCTGAAAGGCATGTGTACACACACACAGAAACACACGGCCAGACACACACACGCACGCACGCACGCACACACACACACACACACACACACACACACACACACACACACACACACACACACACACACACACACACACACACACACACACACACACACACACACACACACACACACACACACACACACACACACACACACACACACACACACATACACACACACACACACAGATCCCTTTTAAATTCTGCAGCATTAATGTGAGAAAGATTAGTCTAATTGAGGCCCAGAGTTCATCAGACTCGCTTTGCCATTCAACATTTATTAGAGCCCTTTCCTGCACCTCCGCCAGAGAGAGAGAGAGAGAGAGAGAGAGAGAGAGCAAGCTACAGCCTCATAATACATTCCCCTCTTATCTGTCCACCAACTCTGTAATATACTGTATACATCTCCTCCTCCTCTCCTTGAGAGATAGAAAGAGAAAGAGCGAGATAGGGAGAGAGAGAGAGAAAAAGAGTGAGAGATAGAAAGAGAAAGCGAGATAGGGAGAGAGAGAGAAAGAGAGCAAGAGATAGAAAGAGAAAGAGCGAGATAGGGAGAGAGAGAGAGAGCGAGGGGAGAATAGGTGTTGAGCACAGGTTTTGGCTTCTCTTTCCGTATCTACTAACCCTGAAGAGAATCCAAATAAGAAGTATTCAGCTGTAAAAACCCTTTAATCGTAGACATCAAAAAGCACCTCACTTTCAGTGTTTATGTCAGCACTGACTGTAATAACCCACTGCCAATAGATCTCTCCAGCAAAATGCCAAGACTTACAAGCAATTGAGCCATAACTTTTGATGAAAGACATATATGTTATTTTCAATTTATCCCATTGCTTTTATCATGGCAATATCAAGCTCTTCACATCAAATACCATCCTCTCATGCCCCCCCCCCCTCTCTCTCGCTGTGTCTCTTCCTCTGCGTCTCTCGCTCTCTTTCTGTCTTTCTTTCTCTCTGTGTGTCGCTGTCTCACTCTCTCAACGCTACATACACACACACACAAACAGAATAGTAATTCAAGACAGCATGTGTCACAGAGCATTGTAATACAAGTGTCTCAATCCAGCAGATAAATTAGTGTCAGTATCCCTATCTGCTTCCACTCTACCTTCTTCTCCCCTCTCTCCCCTCCTCCCCTCTCTCCTCCCCTCTCCTCCCCTCTTTCTGACATGCATTATGTTTGTTGGTTGCGGGGTAGCACTGTGAATTTTAAATCCGACCGAATGCCTCTATATTATCAATCACACACAGATATACATGCGTATTCACACACACACACACACACACACACGCGTGCACACACACACACACACACACACACACACACACACACACAGACACAGACACACACACACACACACACACACACACACACACACACACACACACACACACACACACACACACACACACACACACACACACTGAGGATCAGTCAGATTAGGACGTGATGTGACAGCAACTAAATCAAACAGTCCGTCAGCCAGCCAGCCGGACGCCGATGTGTGCTGTCATGTCTCAACAGTCAATATAGAGCTGAACGTCAGGGCAGCATCAAATTAAAATTGATTGAGGGAAGGAAGCGCTGGAGTGTGTGTGTGTCTGTGTTTGTTTGTGTGTGTGTGTGTGTGTGTGTGTGTGCATGCGCGCGTGCATGTGTGTGTGGTTTTTGAGTATGCATAATTGTGGATTTTGTGTGTGTGTGTGTGTGTGTGCGTGCGTGCGTGTGTGTGTGTGTGTGTGTGGTTTTTGAGGATGCATAATTGTGGATTTGTGTGTGTGTGTGTATGTGTGTGAAAAGCCCTAGAGTTATTCAGATGAGGAAATAAAAAAAAACACATGAAGAAACATCTGGGCTCATTCAATGGTTTATCTGCCTCCCAAACAGCTCATATTGCTCAGCGCTTCTAAAGATCTATTCCAGGATGAATGTCAAGACACTTAACATGTACTAAAAACAACAGAGGATACTTACTATATGGCAAAAATGTCTCCCTAAATATTTGCTGTATGTTGGCTGTAAAACGGTGGATTGAACGTGAGTCCGATCTGTGTGCTGTAGCACTATGCCTCAGGCTAAATGAACACTGTAGCTCTACCATAACGATAGAAAGCCATTGACTCTCTGTTATAGAGTTCATACTTACTTATTGCTTTTCTCTTATATGCCACTTGCAGCTAAAGCACACATACGCCAGAATGAGAGGGAGGCTGGAATGGAAAACCTACAAATAAACTGCATAGACCAGGATAGGCTGGTCCAGCATAGGTGATGGTTTTGCTGGCGACCAGCCTTCTCTGTGTTTTGCTGGTGACCAGCCTTCGCTGTGTTTTGTTGGTGACCAGCCTTTGCTGTGTTTGCTGGTAACAAGCCTTCACTGTGTTTGCTGGTAACAAGCCTTCCCTGTGTTTGCTGGTAACAAGCCTTAACTGTATTTGCTGGTAACAAGCCTTCGCTGTGTTTGTTGGTGACCAGCCTTCTCTGTGTTTTGCTGGTGACCAGCCTTCGCTGTGTTTTGTTGGTGACCAGCCTTCGCTGTGTTTTGTTGGTGACCAGCCTTCGCTGTGTTTTGTTGGTGACCAGCCTTCGCTGTGTTTTGTTGGTGACCAGCCTTCGCTGTGTTTTGTTGGTGACCAGCCTTCGCTGTGTTTGCTGGTAACAAGCCTTTGCTGTGCTTTCCTCTTGCCTTTGCTGGGTTTTCGTGGAGCCTTCGCTGGGTTTTTCTGGTGACAAGCCTTTGTTGTGTTTTCGTGGATTCTTTGCTGTATTTTGCTGGTGACCAGCCTCCGCTGTATTTTCTTGATGCCTTCGCTGTGTTTTGTTGGTGACCAGCCTTCGCTGTGTTTTGTTGGTGACCAGCCTTCGCTGTGTTTTGTTGGTGACCAGCCTTCGCTGTGTTTGCTGGTAACAAGCCTTTGCTGTGCTTTCCTCTTGCCTTTGCTGGGTTTTCGTGGAGCCTTCGCTGGGTTTTTCTGGTGACAAGCCTTTGTTGTGTTTTCGTGGATTCTTTGCTGTATTTTGCTGGTGACCAGCCTCCGCTGTATTTTCTTGATGCCTTCGCTGCGTTTTGCTGGTGACCAGCTTTTGCTGTGTTTTGCTGGTGACAAGCCTTTGCTGTGTTTTCATGGTGCCTTTGCTGTGTTTAAGTGGTGCCTTCATTGTGTTTTCATGTTACCTTCGCTGTGTTTTGCCGGTGACCAGCATTTGCTGTGTTTTGCTGGTTACCAGCCCTCTCTGTATTTTTGCTGTTTTCCAGCCTGTTCTGTGTTTTCGCTGGTGACCAGCCTTTTACTGTATTTTGGACATTGGTCACCAGCAAAACCAGCAATAAGCCACATCGTGCCAGCTTGCAAAGCGATGTTCAATACATATTTGAATCCAGCCAGAGTGAGGATATCCTACAACATGCATTAAGAATGATTGCCATGGTTAGAAAGAGAAACAACCATTTCAGTATTTATTTTATTTAACCTTTATTTAGCTAGGTAAGTCAGTTAAGAACAAATTCTTGTTCACAATGACAGCCTACCTCGGCCAAACCCCAACCCGGAAGACGCTGGGCCAATTGTGTGCCGCCCTATGGGACTCCCAATCACGGCCGGTTGTGGAATCGAACCAGGGTCTGTAGTGACGCCTCTAGCACTGAGATGCAGTGCCTAAGACTGCTGCGTCACTCGCCACAACAGTTGCAATAAGCCCAAAAAACTGATTGGATTAGTTTAGAAAAATGTATATTATTTATCTTTATGTAGCATAAGATTAATTAATCAATCAATGCATGCAAAAAACTAAAAATTATCTAAAAAAAAAAATGATCTACTGAAATAGAGCATGCTGGGAAATATGATAATGATACGTGTGGTCAGACCAGCTTGACCAGCTGCTGGACCATGCTGGACCAGCATAGACCAGCTTGATCACCAGCATCACCAGCATAAGCTGGTATGTGTCCAAAACACAGTGAAGGCTGGTCACCAGTGTCCAAAACACAGTGAAGGCTGGTCACCAGTGTCCAAAACTGGCTGGTCACCAGAAGGCTGGTCACAAGCTAAATCAGCTGGACCATGCTGGTAAACCAGCATAACCAGCTAGACCATGCTGGTCAGGCCAGCTTGACTAGTTAAATCGTGTTGGTCAACCAGCATAGACCAGCATCTGACCAGCACTGACAAGCATAGACAAGCAAATACCAGCATGGACCGGCTTGAAATGTATTCTGGTCTATGCTGTTTTGTTCAGTAGGGCAATAGTCATTTTGATTAAACATTTAATGAGGAGGAGTAGAGGACAGAGGAGCTGGTGGAACGAGGAGGGAGGAGGAGGAGGAGGGTGGGAAAGTCGACCGACCACCTACCTTAATGAGAGGGATGACACAGGCCGGTCCACGCCAATAGACCCGCCTCGCAGATCAAACTGTCACTCACCTGTATATGTTTTTGTGTGTGTGTGTCAGTCAGGAGAGGATTCAGAGCTGACGCAGAGCACCCTAGCTAATCTCCAGAGCAGAGTAGGATGGGCAGACAGGATGGGGGCCTAGTCTCACACCTGAGTCCTCCCTGCAAGACATGACAGCAGCTGGGGCTTTGGCTGTGGTTGAGGATTATATCCTTGCACCTCTCCTGTCTGTATTAGCCCAGAGACTCCAAGTCTACATTCTAAATGGCACCCTGTTCCCTATATTGTGCACTACTTTTGACTAATTTTAACCAGGGTCCATAGGGTTCTGGTCATAAGTAGTGCACGATATAGTGAATAGGGTGCCATATGGAATGAACCCTGGAGGCTCCAGATGAGTGTTAATTGCTTTGAGTATTAGTAGGCTCATCAGGGCTCAGAGGGCAGAATGGACAAGCCTTCTTGATCACCTCTATATCCTGAGACCAGTGTCTGTCTGATGGATGCCGGGGACTTAAATACTGACACAATACTGACAGAAATGCACTATGCAGAGGATGTGTGTGTGTGTGTGTGTGTGTGTGTGTGTGTGTTTGTTTGTGTCTGTGTGTTTGTATTTGTGAATGTGTGTGTGTATTTTCCATAAAATCCCCTCAAAACCCAGGTATATAATATAAAGACAGGCCTCAGTGGTGTGTGTGTGTGTGTGTGTGTGTGTACGTTTGTGCGTGTGCTCACCTGCTCATGTGTGTGTGTGTGTGTACGTTTGTGTGTGCGATCGCCTGCTCATGTGTGTGAACATTTGTGTGTGTGCTCGCCTGCTCATGTATGTGTGTGTACGTTTGTGTGCGCGCTCGCCTGCTTATGTGTGTGTGTGTGTACGTTTGTGTGCGCGCTCGCCTGCTCATGTGTTTGTGTGTGAGGCTGGTAGCTATAGAGCTTAAAGTCCCTGATGTCACTGAGCTGCTTGGTTCAAATCCGGCCTTATGACCTGCCTTTATTTCCCTGCACGCTGAACACAGACAGACAAGCAGACAGATCCACGTGACCAGAGGAGAGGGAGATCAGCGTAATTTAGAAGTCACTTTTATCCAGAGTGACTTGTAATTAGTGCATTCATGTTAGGATAGCTAGGTGAGACAAGAACACATCACAATCGTCGGGGGGCGTCGGGAGAGTTATTTAAGATTTTTTTTATTCAGAGGTAGTGTTGCAGATGTTTTCGAAAGATGGGCAGGGACTCCGCTGTCCTGACTAGGGGGAAGCTGGTTCCACCATTGGGGTGCCAGGACACAGAAGAGCTTTGACTGGGTTGATCGGGAGCTGCCCACCCATTAGAGGTGGGAGGGACAAGAGACCAGAGGTGGTGGAACAGAGTGCTCGGGTTGGGATGAGCATAGCCTGAAGGTAAGGAGGTACAGTTCCCCTTGCTGCTCTGTAGGCAAGTACCAGAGTCTTGAAGATGATGCATGCTTCGACTGGAAGCCAGTGGAGTGTGCGGAGGAGCGGGTGGCATGGGAGAACTTAGTTGGCTACGGGATTCTGGACAAGTTGCAGGGGTTTGATGGCACAAGCAGGAGCCCTACCAACAGAGAGTTGCAGTAGCGCGAGGTGTCTGCAGGCACGCCCCCCCCCCCTCCAATGTAGAGAATTGGAATAACATCTGCTTTAAAACTACAAAATGTTATTCGCAAAATGTGTAGAATTGCAGTAAATAAGCTTTACATCTGCAAAATTGTCTCCACCAACAGGAGGGGTGTGAACAGTTTATATCATGAACAGCACCTGTGCCCATAGAAATAGACGTGGTGTGCGCGCAGGGGGGGGGGGGGGGGGGTCCCCAATGCAGGAAGGTGAACAAATTTGGGAACCCTTGGTCTAGACGGGAGATGACAAGTGCCTGGATTAGGACCTGTGCCGCGTCCTGTGTGAGGAAAGGTAGTACTCTACAGATGTTGTAGAGCATGAACCTGCAGGAGCGAGTCACTGCTTTGATGTTTGCAGAGAATGACAGGGTGTTGTCCAGGGTCACACCAATGTTCTTTGCACTCTGGGAGGGGGACAACCTGCAGTTTGTCATCTGTGATGGAGAGGTCTTGGAGCGGGCAGGCCTTTCCTGGGAGGAAGATCAGCTCCATTTTGTTGAGGTTGAGCTTGAGGTGTTGGGCC
This sequence comes from Oncorhynchus clarkii lewisi, assembly GCF_045791955.1. Taxonomy (NCBI): domain Eukaryota; kingdom Metazoa; phylum Chordata; class Actinopteri; order Salmoniformes; family Salmonidae; genus Oncorhynchus; species Oncorhynchus clarkii. The sequence continues at coordinate 64,798,659 of NC_092149.1, read as the reverse complement.
GACATCCAAGCTGAGATGCCTGCCAGGCACGCTGAGATGCGTGTCGTCACCTGGGTGACAGAAGGGGGGAAGGAGAAGAATAGTTGAGTGTCATCCGCATAGCAATGATAGGAGAGACCATGTGAGGATATGACAGAGTCGAGTGACTTGGTGTAGAGAAAAGAGGAGAGGGTGTGGAACAAGCCTTGGGTGACACCATCAGTGAGAGCACGTGGTGCAGACACAGATCCTCTCCACTCCACCTGGTAAGCGCAACATGCCAGCTAGAATGGAATTCAGGAGTGTTCAGAGCCTTAGACGCCCAACCCTGAGAGGATGGAGAGGAGGATCTGATGGTTCACGGTGTCAAAGGCAGTGGATAGATCTAGGAGGATGAGAACAGAGGAGAGAGAGTCAGCTCTGGCAGTGCAGAGAGCCTCCGTAACACAGAGAAGAGCAGTCTCAGTTGAGTGAGCCGCTTTGAAGCCTGACTGGTGCAGGTCAAGAAGATCGTTCTGAGAGAGATAACGTCAGAGTTGGTCAGAGACAGCACGCTCAAGTTTTTGGAAAGAAAAGAAAGAAGGGATCCTGGTCTGTAGTTTTTGACGCCAGAGGGGTAGAGTGTTGGTTTCTTGAGGAGGGGAGTGACTGGCCATGCTGAAGTCAGAGGGGATGCAGCCTGTGGTCAGTGATGAGTTGATGAGGAAAGTGAGAAATGGGAGAAGGTCTCCAGAGATGGTCTGGAGAAGGAGGGGATGGGGTCGAGTGGGAAGGTTGGCGCATGGCCGGACACTAGTTGCAGGACAATGTGGATGTGTACAATAGGGACATTACTCAGAACCTATAAAGAAAATAGGCCTTGTGTGATAGAGACAGGGAGAGACATGGAGAGAAAGATGGAGACAGAGAGAGACAGCAACAGAAAACAGGAGAGAGAGGGAGAGAGAGAGTGAAAGAGAGAGAGTGGGGAGGGAGGGCGAGATATAGTGACAGAGGGAAGAGAAAGGGTTCTGTCTTCATCGATGGCATTGAATGAGGTAATGAGTGTTGCATTGTGGGAGTGATAGTCACAGGGCGACAAATCAACAACAAGCCGTTGCTCATTGAAAACAGCCTCAATAAGCTGTGTGTGTGTGGGTCCGTGAGCGTTCCTGCATGCCGCCTGCCTGTGTGTGTGTGTGTGTGTGTGTGTGTGTGTGTGTGTGAGTGTGTGTGTGTGCGATGCTCTCAGATCCCTCTCCATCAGCCCAGGGCCATTGAGTCCTGGGGCAGTATCTATGTCTATGCTGAAGACACTATTCATTTTATTTTGTTATTTGGACAATTTGTAGATCATTTGTGGTGTTTTTGTGCTAACAATGGAGGATTGGTATATTTTTTCAAATTGATTGACAAGAAAACTATTCAATCTAACATGTACACAAGAGTTATTTTCAGGTCCAAAAAGTTGGACCCGGACCCGAACGAACCAGAGGCCAATTAGACCGAACCAGAGGCCAATTAGACCGAACCAGAGGACAATTAGACCGAACCAGAGGACAATTAGACCGAACCAGAGGACAATTAGACCGAACCAGAGGACAATTAGACCGAACCAGAGGACAATTAGACCGAAACAGAGGACAATTAGACCGAACCAGAAGACAATTAGACCGAACCAGAGGACAATTAGACCGAACCCAAAAGGACTTGACGACAACCAGACCTAGATTGGTTAAATAATAGGTTGCTCTTCTGGTTAAATATAGGTCTTGATGTTGTCAATATGCACACACTACCCCATAATGAGAAATTGATAACAGGTTTTTAGGAACATTTGCAATAGTATAATAAAAAACCAGAAATACTCTATTTACATAAGTATTCAGACCCTTTGCAATGAGACTCGAAATTGAGCTCAAGTACATCCTGTTTCCATTGATTGGAGTTCACCTATTGGAAAGGCACACAGTTGACAATGCATGTCAGAGCAAAATCAAAGTCTAATTGTCCACAAGGCCTTGGTCAGGGAGGTGATCAAGAACCCAATGGTCACTCTGACAGAGCTCCAGAGTTCCTCTGTGGAGATGGGAGAAACTTCCAGCAGGACAACCATCTCTTCAGCACTCCACCAATCAGGCCTTTATGGTAGAGTGGCCACAGGATCTAGGGAAAGATTAACGGAGCAAAGTAGAGAGAGATTCTTGAAGAAAACCTGCTCCAGAGTGCTCAGGACCTCAGAATGGGTTGAAGGTTCACCTTCCAACAGGACAACAACCCCAAGCACACAGCCAAGACAATGCAGGAGTAGCTTCGGGACAAGACTCTGACTGTCCTTGAGTGGCCCAGCCGGAGCACGGACTTGTACCCGATCGAACCTCTCTAGAGAGACCTAAAAATAGCTGTGCAGCAATGTCCAAGTGCATAGTTTGTATGGTTTGTTTAATTTTGCAGTTATTGGGTTTTTTAAAGTGAAAAATCTGTGTCTTGGCATCATTCTGTTACCATGGAATTGCCCATTAGTGTAGTGTTGTTTACTCATATGTAAATATTCCACAGTCATGCTGAAGCACACACATGTAAATTGATTTTATGCGCCTGTAAAATAATGAGCACTCTCCAGCTGTTCCACTCTTTCTCCCCTGTCTCTCTCTCTCTCTCCATCCTTCTCTCCCCTTCTCTCTCTCTCGCTCTCTCTCTCGCTCTCTCTTTCTCTCCTGCTCTCTCTCTCTCTCTCCTGCTCTCTCTTTCTCTCTCACTGACCCATTATTTCTCTACCCACCCTCTCTCACTAATATTCACTATCCAACATACTGTACATGATCAGATCTTGATTTCTAGTTCACCATTACATCATTAAACACGATTCAATTTGCTTCCATGTTGTTAGCCCTTTATGTTGACAACTCCCAGTCAGCACTGGTAGTGCCAGAGGGGTGTCTCCTCTCTCCTCAAACACATTCAACTGATTCTACAAATGTGATATATTGATCGCTCTGTCTTTTTACTTCACAATATGAATGAGTGATGGATCCATCCCTGACTTCACAGTGTGGCTGAAAAGATGGAGGCTGTCCTGGACAATACATTCTGGGGTTGCATCCCAAATGGCACCCTATGGGCCCTGGTCTAAAGTAGTGCACTAGATAGGGAATAGGGTGCCATTTGGGACAAAAACGGGCTACAAACCTGAATTGTTTCATCCACACTACTATTTGCATAGCTAGGGCCAGGAGTCATGGGTCTAAGAGTTTGCAGGTCAGGTAGGTTATGTCATCAGAAAAAACTCCTGGCTATAGAAATAGCAGATAGCAGGAGAACATAGAAAATAACCTAAACATTATTCAGTTTTTGAAAACTTTCCCAAGCCAGCTACACTGTTCAAGGCAGTGTGAAAATGTGAGCTTATTCAATAATGAACGGCATAACTGAATTCTATAATTGCATTTTGAAAGCATTAATTTTAGTTCGTTCAGTAGAAGTCTTTTGGGAGTGGTGTAATGCAGAAATGAGAAGCAATTGATTGGCTGAATGAACGGGGCTCACTAGGGAGGTGGTCTGAGTATGCATGTTCCAACACTGGGACCCGTCCCATAGCCGTGGTACCACGAAAACACACACGGACATACACACCCACACACCATCAATGTAAAACATGTCTCTGTTGGATCCCTCTTCCCCTCTTTCTCTCTCTTTCCCTCCACGAGGGGACTCCTTCCTTCATTACGCAGAAAATATCTCCTCACAATTACCTTTCCCTCCCATTTTCTTTTCATCTATCTTTTTTTTCTCCTCCTCCTCCCTCCATCTCCCTCAGGGCTCTGTCTTTTATACCAGAGCTTCATGTATCTTTTCTAGTTGTTAAGTCCTGCCTCTCCTCTCAGTAAATGACTGCTTTGAGGTTTTCTGGGCGGGTGAGCAGACGAGAGGGTTGTGTCCTCAATGACACCATATTCACTTTATAGTGCATGACTTTTGACCAGGGCCCATACAGTGCACTATATAGTGAATAGGGTGCCATTTGGGACATACATACCTGAGAGGAGTTTTAGAGAGGGACCCTCCTGTCTTAAGGTCTTCCCAAACTGTATGTCGGATTCAGCCTTTTACCATTATTACCTGGCCACTGGGCTATTTACATTGATACCCCCTCCTTCATTTGTTTTGTACACTGCTGCTACTCGCTGTTTATTATCTATGCATAGTCACTTCAGCCCTGCCTCCATGTACAAATTACCTCAACTAACCTGTACCCCCGCACACTGACTCAGTACCGGTGCCCCCTGTATATAGCCTCGTTATTGTTATTTTGTGGGGGGGGGGCTAAGCTGACGTATGGAATTGATCTATTGTAAAGCCTGGAACCTCTGCGTGCAGCTGGAGGTCTACCTGAAAGTATATCCCCACCTAGCTGGGAGACTAAATATTCCCTATTTAGTGCACTATTCTTGACCAGAGTCCATCGTAGCCCTCTAGGTCTACAGGCCTACCTCCAGGCTCAGAGTCACCCAGGGATGTTCACTGACAAACAGCACAGATCTGGCCAATATAGACCTGGTAGCTGGGGAATCTAGGCAATCCACTTGCTCCCATTTCCTTGTGTTTATTTAGCAACCTGCAATCTTCTGATAGGGTCATGACCGTCTGGTCACCTGGCAACCCTGCAGGTCAGCGTTAATGAGGATGAGGTCATCAGCGGTCACCAAGGGGGAGAAAGAATGAAAAGAATGAAAGATCGACGTGGTCCATACTTATCTCTTAGCGACCTAGCCTGTGGGGGCTGTCTCTGTCTTTGATGTGCTGCTTCCTTTGAACAAGTCTGGTTTGTGTTACGGAGGAGAGGGAGAGGGAGCGGGAGAGATGGCCGGACTCTCGGTGGTAACAGCGGGTGGGATCTTTAATGAACAACTCCACCACACATTCCTTCCAAAACTCTCCCTGGGTGTGCCTCAAGTTGTACCCTCCCCCATATATAGTCCACTGCTTTTGACCAGGGCCAATAAGACACTATATAGGGAGTAGGATGCCATTTGGGACACAACCCCTCATTTAGACTTAGAGATGTACTGTACTGCTGCTAAGTCATTTCAAGTTCCACTAGTTATCTAGCTGAGGTTGACAAGTGAGTGGCCAAACCTAAGATATAATATATAGTCTTGTTATGTGCTGGAGGTCCTCATAAGCTCTTTTCTGAGTAGGCTTTGATATGATAAGGGAGGGATAGAGGGATGGAGAGATAGAGGGATGCATGGTAAGAGTCAGGTCTGAGTGTCCTTTTGATGGTAGTGAAGGGTTGTCCTTCAGATGTCCAATTCTACAACTTCAACTAAATTATTCCCCATTATACCACATTAGTCTGTAGTCAGTCTTTTATATTACCGCGGAACTCTCTAGTGTCTATGTCTGAGCTATTATCACAATGACCACTCTGTTACCACTATTACCAATATTACCACTATTACCAATGTTACCACTATTACTACTATTACCAATGTTACCAATATTACCAGTATTACCACTATTACCACTGTTACCAATATCACCATTATTACCAATATTGGCACTATTACTAATCTGTTACCACTCTGTTACCACTATTACCATTATTATCACTATTACCACTATTATCACTATTACCAATGTTAATACTTTTACCCCTATTACCAATGTTACCACCATTACAACTATTACCACTATTACCACTATTACCAATGTTAATACTTTTACCCCTATTACCAATGTTACCACTATTACAACTATTACCACTATTACCACTATTACCAATGTTAATACTTTTACCCCTATTACCAATGTTAACACTATTACAACTATTACCACTATTACCAAAGTTATCAATCTGTTACCACTATTACCACTGTTACCACTATTACTACTGTTATCAATATTACCACTATTACCAATCGGTTACCACTATTACAACTATCACCAATGTTACCATTATTACCACTATTACCAATGTTATTAATCTTTTACCACTATTACAACTATTACCAATGTTACCATTATTACCACTATTACCAATGTTACCAATATTACCACTATTACCACTATTACCAATGTCACCACTATTACCAATATTAGCACAATTACTAATCTCTTGCCACTCTGTTACCACTATTACCACTATTACCACTGTTACCACTATTACTACTGTTATCAATATTACCTCTATCCACTATTACCAATCTGTTACCACTATTACAACTTTTACCACTGTTAGCACTATTACCACTATTACATTTAAAATTGTTACATTTTAGTCATTTGCCAGACACTCTTATCCAGAGTGACTCACAGGAGAAATAAGGGTTAAGTCCCTTGCTCAAGGGGACATGGGTAACACATTTTCTCCTACCACTATTACCCCTGTTACCACTATGTTACAACTATTAACAATGTTACCACTAGTACCACTGTTACAACTATTAACACTGTTACCACTATTACCAATTTGTTATCACTATCAACACTATTACCATGGTTACCACTATTACAACTATTACCAATGTTACCACTAGTACCACTGTTATAACTATTAAACACTGTTACCACTAATAACAATATGTTATCACTATTACCACTATTACCAATCTGTTACCACTATAACCACTGTTAGCACTATTACCGCTATTAGCACTATTATCACTATTACAAATCTGTTACCTCTATTACAAATCTGTATCAATTATATACGAGTAGTCTTTGGATGACCTTGTTTCATTAAACCAACTGTCAACTGTCTCTTTTCTGCCTGAGAGAACCCACGCCTTGTCAGTGTGACAGACCGTTTTGTAGCACAGCAAAGGCTGCTGTGGAAGAGAGTGAGTCCTGTTACCTACAGGGACATGCTGAGTTACCTGCACTTCAATGAGTTTGCCTAGTTTAACCCTTTGACACTTACGAACACATACACTCAACAGGTGTGATTAGAACGCTTATTTAAAACATCCAGTTTCGATTAATGAAAAAGTCAGTGTTTGAGCTGGCCACACTGTTTTTTCACAGAAACATTTTTCACAAACAGTCTTTACAACATTATGTCCTGAATGTGATCAGTTTATTTTTGGATGCAAATGTTCAGATATTCACAGAAGTAGTGACAGCATAACACAATCATCCAAACCAGAAAATGTAGGCTGAATTAGTCCTAGAGCTAACTGAGGAAAGATTGACGTAACACAAGTGGTCATATTTAGCTAACTCTTGGGTGACAGAAGCCATAATATGAATTAGCTAATAGCAATTACAATTTACAATTCCTCACGTCATGGGTGAGCTCACCATTGATCTAAATAATTCAGTAAAACAAATCCGACGATGAGTAGTTTGTGTGCGCCGCCATGTTCTTATTTCACGTCAACCAAAGATAAGAAGAGGAGACAAGATGTTTGGTCTGTTTGCAGTATGCATGTTGAAGGGAGTGTGTCATCTACCATCATTCACTTCCCTTCATTCACTTCCGGAGGTTTACTCGAAAGATGAGTTAACCATCCCTTCACCTCATTTTATTATAACATCTTTGGTCCGACAGATGTTTACGTGACACCCAAAATGCATTCTATAAAGTTTTTTAAAAATGCGCCACACAAGGCTGGCAAAGAGCTTAGCATTAGGTCATAATAATCAGCACAACCTTCAAAAAGTATTTTACATACATCATGTGTCCATTACAATCTATGCAAGAATCGGAATGCAGGATTTGTCACCAGCACTTGAAAACGTGAAAAAAACTTTTCTACGGGAAACAACAATGAAGGCAATGAGAGTGCCAGCCAGAAAATGTGCCAGGGGAAACACTGGGGAAGTGTTGGGTTCTCATCGAAGAGCAATGTTTGTCCGGCTCAGTAAAGCCTCAAACATACACTGTCCTCAACAGTGAAATCGGCTACTTCTATGTGAATTAATAAGGAGGAACACACCTCAATTCACACTGTTGTTAGAAAATAAAACTTGTTAGAAAATAATTTGAAATTGACAAGTTGAAACGTAGTCTATAGATAAATAGCAGGAAGATTTAAAGTGGTATTTGAACCCAGCTATGTTAGAATGCTGTCCCTGTCTGCCTGTCTGTCAACCAAACTGGTTTGTCTCTGTACCTCCCACCAACAGTCGCTGGACTGGTTCTCCATCTGTACTGGCCAAATACTTTGGGTCTATAACATCACCCCTGCTCTCTGAGAGAGATATCAGTAAATCATCAGATCTGAACACACATACCCTGTCATGTCGAGCTGGCAGTACCAACAGATGTAACAGCTATCAGATACAGATGGGATCCTGCTAGTACACCACAGGGACGTGATGTAACAGAACCATGGGTAACACACGCATGCAGTCACACACACACACACACACACACACACACACACACACACAGCATCTGTTCCCATAGACTTCCAGTCATTGCACTAACGCTAGTTAACAATTGCACGAGTTCATCTGACACTGGGGAAGTAGATAAAGGGCTTCATTGTCAAAATCCTGAAGTATCCCTTTAACCAGGAAAATACCCTTGAGGTTAGAAAACTATTTTGTGAGGGGGACCTGGAAAAAAGGTTGCAATAATGGATATATTTCACAAAGATAGGCTGCATTTCATCATGCTATCCAACAGTAGTGGGTCAATCAGTTGCTACAAAGACCAAAGTCCTTGTCCAACGCAGTGAGTAAGAACATGAAACTGCAGTACAGTCACCAGACTTAATACAGAGAGTTCTTATAATCATGTAACTATATTTAATGTCTCTAAGACATGATGACACTGTATATCAAACAACTCTAAGTTGATTTGCTATGATTCAGTAGTAGAGGAGGGGAACTCTGTGATCACAGCAGGAGCTGTGTCAGGATTGACTGCTGCACTGATGTCTGTCTGTCTGTCTGTCTGTCTGTCTGTCTGTCTGTCTGTCTGTCTGTCTGGCTGTCTGTCTGTCTGTCTGTCTGTCTGTCTGTCTGTCTGTCTGTCTGGCCTCCCTTCACTGCCCCACTAAGCCTTGAGGCTCTGCACCATGCCTGTCTGTTGACATTACTGTGCTGCGCTCCTCAACACACAGACACAGACACACGCACACGCACACACACACACACACACACACACACACACACACACACACACACACACACACACACACACACACACACACACACACACACACACACACACACACACACACACACACACACACACACACACACACACACACACACACACACACACACACACACACACACACACACACACACTCCTTCAAAACGTCTCTTGGGTGTACCAGGTATCCATAGCGACAGACAACAACGTAGTGAGATGAAGTGCAGTGTTGAAGTTTTAATGACCAGATTAATCGATCTGCCACCTTCTCCAACTGGTGTAACAGGCTGGAGGAGTGTGTGTGCGTGCGTGTGTATGAAGTGTGTGTGTTTCTTTTATGAGTGTGTGTGAGGGGGCTGATTTGTGCTTTATGACCAATGCAGTGATGTCTTGTATATTGTGAGTACCAGAACAGCTCTCTGATCAGTGACTAATGACTGACAAGGGTAATCATTAACCTGGATGATCGTGTCCAGATTAGGTTGTGTATCACATGGTCAAACTATCAATGCTTGGAACACTTAACATGAGCAACTGTGACAAAAGTAATCTTCCCAACCGACAGTTAGTGTCTGGATGTGGGTTACACTCTAGTGGACACAGAACAAGGATAGGAGAACAGATGTATTTTTAGTGCAAAGGATAATCCATTCAGCTAATGTATGTTCACCTTTAGCCTGTTATACCTACAGTTTGAAGAGCCTATAACCAAACCTTCAATTTGTCTTCAGCTTAAACATGCACACATGCACACATGCACACATGCACACACACACACACACACACACACACACACACACACACACACACACACACACACACACACACACACACACACACACACACACACACACACACACACACACACACACACACACACACACACACACACACACAATGGACGTGGGACTGCTGTGAAGTACAGATAGCAACACCTGTGTGAACTTTTGGTTCACTAACAAACCTTCTCCAATAAGGTCATCCCAAATGGCACCCTATTCCCTATGGACCCTGGTCCAAAGTAGTGCACTAGTTAAGGAATATGGTGCCATTTGTTATTCATCAATAGTGATTTACAGTTCAACACACTGACACTTTAATGCCTTCAGAGCAGTGTGACCTAATAAATAGAGAATAATCTCACGGGCATTACGCTAACGTTCCCCACAAACAATAAACCATAGGTGATTACTCACACCCACAGCGTGTTGGATGGCATGGGGATGTAGGCACCAGGCAGTGAGTACTGATATGGGGAGGTAAGCTAGGCACTAGGCAGTGAGTACTGATAGGGGGAGGTAAACTAGGCACCAGGCAGTGAGTACTGATATGGGGAGGTAAGCTAGGCACTAGGCAGTGAGTACTGATAGGGGGAGGTAAACTAGGCACTAGGCAGTGAGTACTGATACGGTGAGGTATAGTAAACACTAGGCAGTGAGTACTGATATGGTGAGGTATACTAGACAATAGGTAGTGAGTACTGATATGGTGAGGTATACTAGACACTAGGCAGTGAGTATTGATATGGTGAGGTATACTAGACACTAGGTAGTGAGTACTGATATGGTGAGGTATACAAGACACTAGGCAGGGACTACTGACATGGTGAGGTATACTAGACACTAGGTAGTGAGTACTGATATGGTGAGGTATACAAGACTCTAGGCAGTGAGCACTGATATGGGGAGGTATACTAGACTCTAGGCAGTGAGTACTGATATGGGGAGGTATACTAGACACTAGGCAGTGAGTACTGATATGGTGAGGTATACTAGACACTAGGTAGCGAGTACTGATATGGTGAGGTATACTAGACACTAGGCAGTGAGTACTGATATGGTGAGGTATACTAGACACTAGATAGTGAGTACTGATATGGTGAGGTATACTAGACACTAGGCAGTGCTTACACTGCCCCATCACCTTCTGTAGATCGTACAGTACACAGTAAGGTTATTCTACAGTACGGTACGGTACCACACCGTGATAGTGAACAGCTTTGGCAGAGAGAAGCGAGGCTAGAGATTTCCCTGACGTCTGACATCTGACCTTTTTATTGAAGCATGACATAGACCTGGTCAGTCTATGTCATGGAAAGAGAGAGTGTTCCTAATGTTAAGTACACTTAGCCTATATCTACTGTACATATCTACCTAAATTACAAGAGTCCAGGATCCAGTTGCAGAAGGAGGTGTTTAGTCCCAGGGTCCTGAGCTTAGTGATGAGCTTGGAGGGCACTAATTGGAGTGTGTCCAGGGTGTCTGGAATGATGGTGTTGATGTGAGCCATGACTAGCCTTTCAAAGCATTTCATGGTTGCAGATGTGAGTGCTACAGGGTGATAGTCATTTAGACAGGTTACCTTGAGTTTTAGCTTGTAAGCACGAATTAGGAGGATAGAGTTAGAGTCAGTTTTGCCAAAGGGAGGACAAGGGAGAGCCTTGCATGCATTTCTATGTGTAGTGTAAAGGTGATGAAGAGTTTTGACGCAGGTGAAATGCTATGAAAAATGAGGTAAAACGGATTTCAGTTTCCCTGCATTAAAATCCCCGGCCTTATAATGCGTTATAACGTAGCCTACTTGGTTCTGAATGCGTGTGTCTACATGTGCTTATCATTTTGTCCAACAATGTGTATAACGCAAACATCAATATAAGAGTATTGCACCTGCAGTGAATCTCAATATACCATGTTTCACAGCATGCATGGCCAGTGACAGTAACAGTGGTGTGTGTTAGCTGGCTGGTGGTTGTTGCCAGTGCATCACATATCCCCAGGTCTCAGGAGGGACAGGACAGGCATGAGCACATAATGAAGGCTTTCACTGTGATGCATTGTTTTACCACACACTGTCTTTCAGCCAACCACCCCTCCAGATCCACACATATATACAGAGACACACACTCAAAACTCACACATACACACGCACACACACACACACACCCCATACACACACATATGCATAATTAGGTAAATAAAGCAGTAAGGGATACATAAACGGACATAAATGCATAGACACATCCACTCACACACACACAGTAAAAAGGGCTGACACACTAGCATGCTGTCATCACAGGCATGTCACACACACTGATACCAAGAGAGACAGACTCACTGTTATACAGTATAATACATCTTTACATGTAAGGATCATAATGTATGGCTGTGTGTGCATGTTTACTATATGTGGTGCCCAAGTGTCTGCGTGCATGTGTGCATATTTCAATGTTCGTTGCCCACAACATAAAACGATGTGTTACTCATCGTGTTGCATTCTGCAGTGGCCGTGTGTCTGAGACGTCCAAAGGAGAACCCAGAATGAATAAAGATGCACAACATTACCTGCAACAGAAAGACAAGAAGAGAAAGCATAAGAATCACATTATATAACTTTTCCCAAGGAGACATATACCGTATATTGCCTATAGTGTAGCATTAGAGATGTTTTACTTATTTAATAGGATCCCTAAGGCCTGTGTCCCTTTTCCCTCTGCCACAACTACAGGCCTATAGGGATAAACATAAACTCTCTATTTACTCTTTACATTAACAGTGTTTCCCCTACATTCATTTAACCTCTTATGTTTTATTTTTATATAGATTTCTGCCGAGACGTGCTTTTAAATGGACATTCGTTGGAAGTCTATGGGAACAGCTAGCATGTCATTGTGCTAATGCTCGTAGCAATGCACCCCCCTTCCTAGGGGAAACACTGATTTACATAGTCAGCTTATCATAGGATATATCATTATGTTATAACCACACACATAGAGTTACTAGAATGTGCATCCCTATTCAAGTAATGTGTTTACCAGTCCAATTGCCATGGTCATAGGTTCTATGTCCGTTCTAGATGTTATATTTCTATGGTAAAACACTACATCTGCTGTTAAGCTTTAAACATGCTGTGGACGCTTAGAGAACCTGTGTTTTAGTAAAGAAGGAATATAACAATGCAATCTGGCTATTTAAACCCAGACAAAATACATGCACTTATGTTGGGTTAGGGAACCAGTGTTGTAGCGCAGATGGAAAAATAACAATCCAATGTGTTTTGTTATATGAAACCAATCTGGCATAAGGAATACAAAGAGATGCAATGTGTTGTTGTGTGAAAGCAATCTGTTTATACAAACGCAACATACGATGGGACGTTTGTGAAGGTGTACAGGAAGGAGCAAAACTCCCTGAATAAAGCTGGGACAGGTGCCAACCTGGCAGAGAAAGTTCACTCCCTCTCTTTATCTCTCTCTCTCTCTGTCTGTCTCTCTCTCTCTTTTCTTCTTTAGTCCTCCCTCTCTGCAAGCTCTTTACCAGACAGACAGGTTACATAGTTGAGTTGGCACTGGCAACCAAATGCAATCTTACTACGCAGGGGCAGCAGTATACTGTAACAGGGCAGGAGCGTTTAACCCTTTCAGGGGAGCCAGACAGAAAATCAATCACTGTGAAAATGGCATTTCCTGCCCCCCCAAGAGACCCCTTTCTATCTGACATATAGAGGACAGCCCAGGGGGGAAAGCCGGGTCAAGCACATTCAACGCTACACTGAACCATTGGAAAATGTCAGCAACACTATGAAACCAATTTGGTAGCCAATCCCACATGTGTATGTGACAGCTTAACCTAAACCATTTTACCAAAGACCTATTTTTTAAACCCTGGTTTATGTATTTGAGGGTATGTCTTCCCCCTACCTACACTCTCCAACCCTCCACACCTCCAACCCACCACCTCTCCTGTCCACACCTCGTCCCCACCTTCTCCCTACCTTCACTCCCCAACTCTCTGCACTTCCCACCCCACCACCTCTCCCCTCCACACCTCGTGTGCCCCCTTACCCCTTTCGCACTCCAACCCTCCACACCTCCTCCATCTCCACACCCGTCCCTCCCCATGTCCTCTCCCCACCTCCCATTCCTCCCCACGTCCTCTCCCCACCTCCCATTCCTCCCCATGTCCTCTCCCCACCTCCCATTCCTCCCCATGTCCTCTCCCCACCTCCCATTCCTCCCCACGTCCTCTCCCCACCTCCCATTCCTCCCCATGTCCTCTCCCCACCTCCCATTCCTCCCCACGTCCTCTCCCCACCTCCCATTCCTCCCCACGTCCTCTCCCCACCTCCCATTCCTCCCCACGTCCTCTCCCCACCTCCCATTCCTCCCCACGTCCTCTCCCCATCAGAGCTCAGTATTTCCCCAGCCAACTCACATCTCTTGTTTTAGTTTGGAGTTTAGTAGAGTCAGTAGTATGTGTGCGTGTGTGCATCTGTGCGTGGTGTGTGTGTGCGTGTGTGCATCTGTGCGTGGTGTGTGTGTGCGAGTGTGCATCTGTGCGTGGTGTGTGTGTGCGTGTGTGCGTGCATGCATGCGTGGAATGTGTGTGAATTGACTTAGTTAGCTGAGGGTATTTTTCAGCTTCAGTCAGTGGGTGTATACTCCAGGCCTCTACTATCCACTATAGAGCTGCCAACTATTGATTCAAATTAACTTAATTTTCCCACCATCTCAGTATTGGCTATTCTGTCATGTGTGATGGGAAGAAGATAGAAGGAAGGAGAGGAGAAAAGGAAAAGAGGGAAGCCCAGACCACCGACTGATGTGAGTCTCTCCATTAATGCTCCCTGAACTACTGTTCGGCTGTAAATGTGTTTAGGGTCTACTGACCTAGACTGCTCACCACCTCACCTTACCTCACACACACTCAGAGACACACACACATTTTGTACACACAACCACTTGAGGATAAATGTCAAAGTGGACTGAAACAACCACATCATATGCCACTTGAAGACAGACATTGTAGTGAGGTGCATACTGGCGGCAGGGAAGTCAGGCGCAGGACAGCGAAAACTGATTTACAACGATGTCGTTTAATATCCATAAACCACCGTCAACAGAACAATACAATAAATGGGTCAAACAAAACCCGGTAAATACCAGCATATTGGACATGGGGGGGAACAGAGGGTTAAATACACAGCATGTAATTGATGGAATAGGAACCAGGTGTGATGGAAGACAAGACAAAACCAATGAAAAATGAAAAGTGGATCAGCGATGGCTAGAAGGTCAGTGACTTTGACCGCCGAACGCCGCCCAAACAAGGAGAGGGACCAACTTCGGCGGAAGTCGTGACAGACATGAGGTCAATCAATCACTCAGATTCAGTTCAGTTGACAGGACACAAACTATTTTTATTATTAATCTTTATTTTAACAGGGTGTAATTTTTTAAAACCAGGTAGGCCAGTTGAGAACAAGTTCTCATTTACAACTGCGACCTGGCCAAGATAAAGCAAAGGAGTGCGACAAAAACAACAACACAGAGTTACAGATGGGATAAACATACGTACAGTCATTAACACAATAGAAAAATCTATGTACAGTGTGTGCAAATTAAGTAAGATTAGGGAGGTAAGGCAATAAATGGGCCATAGTGGCGAATAGATTACAATTTAGCATTAACACTGGAGTGATAGATGTGCAGATGATGATGTGCAAGTAGAGATACTGGTGTGCAAAAGAGCAACAAAAAATGTGAGTCTGGAAGGAGTGTTTACAGTCTAACCAGACACCTAGGTAATTGTAGTTGTCCACATATCCTAAGTAAGAACCGTCCAGAGTAGTGATGCTAGTCGGGCGGGCGGGAATGGGCAGCAATCGGTTGAAAAGCATGCATTTAGTTTTACTAGCGTTTAAGAGCAGTTGGAGGACACGTAAGGAGTGTTGTATGGCATTGAAGCTCGTTTGGAGGTTTGTTCACACAGTGTCCAAAGAAGGGCCAGATGTATACAGCATGGTGTCGTCTGCATAGGTGGATCAGAGAATCACCAGCAGCAAGAGCGACATCATTGATATAAACAGAGAAAAGAGTGGGCCCGATATTTGAACCCTGTGGCACCCCCATAGAGACTGCCAGAGGTCCGGACAACAGGCCTTCCGATTTGACACATAGAACTCTATCTGAGAAGTAGTTGGTGAACCAGGTGAGGCAGGGTGTCATATTAAGACCAAGTCTCTGTTTCTCATACATACATCAATACAAAACACAATAAAATACTGAATTACAAAACATATGATCATAAAATATACACAAAAGTTTAGAAATTTTTTAAATAGCTTTTCTGTCCTTGGTGTGCTGCTAACAAGTTGAGTCAATGCAATGAGTGTTTATTTACAAGTTATGTTCCTTCCTTGAAAAAACATATTTTATAAGTCTACTGTTTGACAAAATTGAATTTATGATTATGAATCATACTCCTACATATTAAAAGAAGAGACTAGGGGGATAGTAACATAGTTAACATAGTCACTGAGACACCCTGTCTATGACATTTACTAACACATTCAAACACTGGACACATCATCCTCTCTATGTCTCTGTCTGGCAGGTCTGTCAGGGCCAATCATAAATAACTCTCATCCAATGCCAGGAGACAAGTCAGTGAGTGAGTGAATCTGTCTGTCTCTGTGTATCTGTCTCTGTGTATGAGTACGTGTAGTTCATTTCCATTGGGAAGCTTGGTTTTTAATGACCCTATAATCACTCGCCTTGTTCGGGTGTGTCTGTTTGTTCCAGACTTATTTCTTTGTCTCCCTCAGCCATTGTCTTAATCAAATCACATGCACAGGATACAGCAGGTGTAAACAGTACAGTGAAATGCTTCCTTGCAAGCCCTTTTCAACAATGCAGTAATAATAAATAACTGAAATAATAAACGTTTTGTTTTCGAAATTATAGTTTCCGAATTCAACCATATTAATGACCAAAAAATTGGGCGTGCAAAATTATTCAGCCCCTTTACTTTCAGTGCAGCAAACTCTCTCCAGAAGTTCAGTGAGGATCTCTGAATGATCCAATGTTGACCTAAATGACTAATGATGATAAATACAATCCACCTGTGTGTAATCAAGTCTCCGTATAAATGCACCTGCACTGTGATAGTCTCAGAGGTCCGTTAAAAGCGCAGAGAGCATCATGAAGAACAAGGAACACATCAGGCAGGTCCGAGATACTGTTGTGAAGAAGTTTAAAGCCGGATTTGGATACAAAAAGATTTCCCAAGCTTTAAACATCCCAAGGAGCACTGTGCAAGTGATAATATTGAAATGGAAGGAGTATCAGACCACTGCAAATCTACCAAGACCTGGCTAAACTTTCAGCTCATACAAGGAGAAGACTGATCAGAGATGCAGCCAAGAGGCCCATGATCACTCTGGATGAACTGCAGAGATCTACAGCTGAGGTGGGAGACTCTGTCCATAGGACAACAATCAGTCGTATATTGCACAAATCTGGCCTTTATGGAAGAGTGGCAAGTAGAAAGCCATTTCTTAAAGATATCCATAAAAAGTGTTGTTTAAAGTTTGCCACAAGCTACCTGGGAGACACACCAAACATGTGGAAGAAGGTGCTCTGGTCAGATGAAACCAAAATTGAACTTTTTGGCAACAATGCAAAACGTTATGTTTGGCGTAAAAGCAACACAGCTGAACACACCATCCCCACTGTCAAACATGGTGGTGGCAGCATCGTGGTTTGGGCCTGCTTTTCTTCAGCAGGGACAGGGAAGATGGTTAAAATTGATGGGAAGATGGATGGAGCCAAATACAGGACCATTCTGGAAGAAAACCTGATGGAGTCTGCAAAAGACCTGAGACTGGGACGGAGATTTGTCTTCCAACAAGACAATGATCCAAAACATAAAGCAAAATCTACAATGGAATGGTTCAAAAATAAACATATCCAGGTGTTAGAATGGCCAAGTCAAAGTCCAGACCTGAATCCAATCGAGAATCTGTGGAAAGAACTGAAAACTGCTGTTCACAAATGCTCTCCATCCAACCTCACTGAGCTCGAGCTGTTTTGCAAGGAGGAATGGGAAAAAATGTCAGTCTCTCGATGTGCAAAACTGATAGAGACATACCCCAAGCGACTTACAGCTGTAATCGCAGCAAAAGGTGGCGCTACAAAGTATTAACTTAAGGGGGCTGAATAATTTTGCACGCCCAATTTTTCAGTTTTTGATTTGTTAAAAAAGTTTGAAATATCCAATAAATGTCGTTCCACTTCATGATTGTGTCCCACTTGTTGTTGATTCTTCACGAAAAAATACAGTTTTATATCTTTATGTTTGAAGCCTGAAATGTGGCAAAAGGTCGCAAAGTTCAAGGGGGCCGAATACTTTCGCAAGGCACTGTAAGTCTATGATTTAATATTTGATAGAGCAGTCTGACTGAGCGGTGGTAGGCAGCAGCAGGCTCGTAAGCATTCATTCAAACAGCACCTTTGTGCGTTTTGCCAGCAGCTCTTCGCAAGCACAGCGCTGTTTATGACTTCAGGCCTATCAGCCTAATGGCTGGTGTAACCGATGTGAAATGGCTAGTTAGCGGGGTGCGTGCTAATAGCGTTTCAAACGTCATTCGCTCTGAGACTTGGCGTAGTTGTTCCCCTTGCTCTGCAAGGGCCACGGCTTTTGTGGAGCGATGTGTAACGCTGCTTTGAGTGTGGCTGTTGTCGATGTGTTCCTGGTACAAGCCCAGGTAGGGGCGAGGAGAGGGACGGAAGCTATACTGTTACACTGGCAATACTAAAGTGCCTATAAGAACATCCAATAATCAAAGGTATATGAAATACAAATGGTATAGAGAGAAATAGTCCTATAAATACTATATTAACTACAACTTAAAACCTCTTACCTTGGAATATTGAAGTCTCATGTTAAAAGGAACCACCAACTTTCATATGTTCTCATGTTCTTAGCAAGGTCCTCAAACGTTAGCTTTTTTGCATGGTACATATTGCACTTTTATTTATTCAACACTGTTTTTGCATTATTTAAACCAAATTGAACATGTTTCACTATTTATTTGAGGCTAAATTTATTTTTATTGATGTATTATATTAAGTTAAAATAAGTGTCCATTCAGTATTGTTGTAATTGTCATTATTACAAATAAAATTTTAAAAATCGTCCGATTAATCGGTATCTGCTTTTTATGGCCTTGCAATAATCGGTATCTTATTGAAAAATCATAATTGGTCAACCTCTAGTATGTAGCCATAGAGACTCCATAGCCCTGGTTGTTAGCTACACATCCTGTCACACAAACAGGCCTCCCCAGTACTGGTATCTACACTTCCTCACACACATTAAACCTGTATTACTGACATGTCCTCGATAGTACTGATTAGCTAAAACACAATGCATCACATCCCTCCAAACAGCCAGGCCTCCCCAGGTGCAGCTAAATGTTATAATGTGGTTGATGGGATGTTTCTTCATAACCCCAGTTAAACAGAAGGTTAATAACTGGGCAGGGGTCCTGTTAATTCAGAGTTGGTCTTAGCCGGGAACTACTGGGTTTTCCTGTTGCAGATAGGTCCAGTAAATCATCACAAAGAGTCAGACACTGTGAGGAACTGAATTAATTTATCACTCTCAGACTTAAGAAATAGTAAACATAGTAATGGACCTCAAACACACCAGATGCAGTCACACTTAAAGATTATGGTTGCACCCTTTGTTTTATGTCAACGTCACAATTATTTCATATTTATTGGTAATGAGAGGTAGAATATCTGTAGTAGCTGCACTGTATTAATCTGGCTGCCAATTCAGAAATTATTGCACCAATACTTTCACCTCATCAACATGCTAAGATCACACAAACACACTAATTGTGTTCCCTATTATATTGATGTATGTGCTGTTTTTGTAGATAAGCTCTGTCTAGGCCTCTCTCCATCAGATCCAAGATGGCCACCCAGTGGCAGGTGGCAGAGGAGAGTCTGAGGCCACAATGATAAACTGGGGTAATAACTCCCCCACTGTCTCGGACCACAAAGGGCAAATCTTTGCCCCCTTTTTAAGGGAAGGGAGCCAATATCGCAGAGCAAGCCAGCACTGCACATCCTTCCTTTCTTCCGCTGCCCAGATAATGGAATTGGCTGGCTTTAATAATAATTAGAATTTCACGCTCCAGTGCCCTGGTGCGTACAGGTCGGCTGAGCACGGGCATAAAATAGATCGATGGCTAGCCCCGTACGTCCAGGATCCTATTGATCTGTGGAGCTGGTGGTGGGATGCATTGTGTGTGAGTGCAGCCCCCTCCCACAATACCTCCTGTTCACCTGCCTGCAATTGCTAATAACCCATCCGCAACAGCTCGACTATATGTGATAAAGTGAAGATCTAAGGCCCGCAACCAACTCTAACCCGCTAATATGGAAAATGTGCTGTAGACTACAGTCAGAGATGGCGGAAATATTTTTTTGACAGAGGGTGCCAGATTTAGATATGTTTCATCTCATAATTTCCAACATTTTGGTAAGCTATTTGTTATTCAACTTGTCTATAATTAGATACATGCAGCTTCTCTTCTGTCATTATATGTTGCCCTAGAAGACCAAATAAACCCTTGCTCACCAGAATAATGTCATAAATCGATCAAATGAATGCTTTAATCTAGTTGACATCTATAAAGTTTTCTCTGTTATCTCTGCTTCTTTCGTGCAGCAAAGACATTTGGGGACCGGGGAGAACATGCTGTAAAAAAAAAGAAACTGGAAAGGTTTCGGACGCAACATTTCCAAATGACATCAGCTTGACCAGTTGTAAGCAAATAGAAAGCTGTGAAAATGACCCAACATGTTTCTGGTAAGATTTCAGTTTGGCTTTTATGATGTTAATTAAGATTCTGTAGAACCTCTACAGATGGTATCTAACTCAGCATTCACATTCTCAAAAGATGCTGAAAGAAAGAAATCATATTTCTCCACTCCTCTTCCCGAGTCAAAATGTTGCCTACATTTGGTGTATCATTTTACTGCAAGAAATGCTTCATTCTACAGGCTATGTGAGAGGTCAGAACTACAGTCAGTGTCCAGCTTTCAGTTTCAGTAGGCTACAGTTCCCTTGACGTGCCATAGGTCTATTTTAAGTCCCTGTCTTGTGACTGTCAAATTTGCATAGCGCCTCAAACTTCACACATGACATAGCCAGCAATTACGGGCTACAAAAACAAATCCAGTCACGTCATGGACACCGACGTCTTGCTTCCAGACAAACTAAACACCTTCTTCGCCCACTTTGAGGACAATACAGTGCCACCGACGCGGACCGCTACCAAGGACTGCGTGCCCCCCCTCTCCTTCTCCGTGGCCGACGTGAGAAAGACATTTAAACGTGTTAAACCTTGCTAGGCTGCTGGCCCAGACAGCATTCCTAGCCGTGTCCTCAGGGCATGCGCAGACCAGCTGGCTGGTGTGTTTACGGACATATTCAATCGCTCCCTATCCCAGTCTGCTGTCCCCAAATGCTTCAAGATGGCCACCATTGTTCTTGTACCCAAGAAGATAACTGAACTTAATGACTATCGCCCAGTAGCACTCACTTCTGTCATTATGAAGTGCTTAGAGAGACTAGTCAAGGATCATATAACCTCCATCTTACCTGCCACCCTAGACCCACTTCAGTTTGCATACCGCTCCAACAGGTCCACAGACGATGCAATCGCCATCCCACTGCACACTTGCCTATCCCATTTGGACAAGAGGAATACCTATGTAAGAATGCTGTCCATTCATTACAGCTCAGCATTCAACAACATAGTACCCTCCAAGCTCATCATTAAGCTTTAGGCCCTGGGTCTCAACCACACCCTGTGTAATTGGGTCCTGGACTTTCTGACAGGCCGTCCTGAGATGGTGAAGGTAGGAAACAACATCTCCACTTCGCTGATCTTCAACTGTACTCACCCATGACTGTGTGGCCATGCACGCCTCCAACTCAATCATCAAGTTTGCAGACAACACAACAGTAGTGGACTTGATTACCAACAACGACGAGACAGCCTATAGGGTGGAGGTGAGAGCACTCAGAGGGTGGTGTCAGGAAATCAACTGCTCACTCAACGTCATCAAAACAAAGATGAACATGGACATCAGGAAACAGCACAGGGAGCACCCCCCTATCCACATCGATGGGACAGCAGTGGAGAAAGCGGAACGTTTTAAGTTCCTCGGCGAATACATCACCGACAAACTGAAATGGTCCTCCCACACAGACAGTGTGGTGAGCAACACCTCTTCAACCTTAGGAGGCTGAAGAAATTTGGCTTGTCACCTAAAACCCTCACAAACTTTTACAGATACACAATTGAGAGCATCCTGTCAGGCTGTATCACTGCCTGGTACGGCAACTGCACCGCCCTCAACTACAAGGCTCTCCAGAGGGTGGTGCCGTCTGCACAACGCATCACCACGGGCAAACTACCTGTCCTCCAGGACACCAACAGCACCCGATGTCACTTGAAGGCCAAAAAGATCATCAAGGACAACAACCACCTGAGCCACTGCCTGTTCACCCAGCTATCATCCAGAAGGCAAGGTCAGTACAAGTGCATCAAAGCTGGGACTGAGAGACTGAAAAACAGCTTCTATCTCAAGGCCATCAGACTGTTAAACAGCCATCACTAACACAGATAGGCTGCTGCCTGCATACAGACTCAAATCATTGGCCACTTGGATCACTAGTCACTTTAAATAATGCCACTTTAATAATATTTACATATCTTACATTTCTTATCTCATATGTTTATACTGTATTTTATACCATCTATTGCATCTTGCCTATGCCGCTCGGCCATCGCTCATCCATATATTTATATGTACATATTCTTATTCCATCCCTTTACATGTGTGTGTATTAGGTAGTTGTTGTGGAATTATTAGATTACTTGTTAGATATTACTGCACTATCGGAACTAGAAGCACAAGCATTTTGCTAAACTTGCATTAACATCTGCTAACCATGTGTGTGACCAATAAAATGTGATTTGATTTGATGTGACTGCTATCATCCTCATTTACCACTTCACCAGATCTTAAATGTAACTTTTCTGGACCTCCTGTTACGGTGAGTGAATGAGGACCCAAAAGCGAACTAACTTAAACAGAGCTTCTTTAATAACCAAACATAGGTAGGCTCAGATAGACCGGCAGATTCCGACAGGACAGGACAAGGTTACAGCAAACATGACGATAGTCTGGCTCAGGCATGAAACACAACAAACAAGAATCCGACAAGGACAGGAGCAGAAACAGAGAGAGATATAGGGACCTAATCAGAGGGAAAAAGGGAACAGGTGGGAAAAGGGGTGACGAGGTGGTTAGGAGGAGACAAGGCACAGCTGGGGGAAAGAGGGGGAGAAAAGGTAACCTAACAACGACCAGCAGAGGGAGACAGGGTGAAGGGAAAGGACAGAGAGACACAACATGACAATACATGACAGTACCCCCCCACTCACCGAGCGCCTCCTGGCGCACTCGAGGAGGAAACCTGGCGGCAACGGAGGAAATCCTCGATCAGCGCACGGTCCAGCACGTCCCGAGAGGGAACCCAACTCCTCTCCTCAGGACCGTACCCCTCCCAATCTACGAGGTACTGGTGACCACGGCCCCGAGGACGCATGTCCAAAATCCTGCGGACCCTGTAGATGGGTGCGCCCTCGACAAGGATGGGGGGGGGGGGGGGGGGAAGACGAGCGGGGGCGCAAAGAACGGGCTTGATACAGGAGACATGGAAGACCGGGTGGACGCGACGAAGGTATCGCGGAAGAAGAAGTCGAACTGCGACAGGATTAATGACCCGAGAAATACGGAACGGACCAATGAACCGCGGGGTCAACTTGCGAGAAGCCGTCTTAAGGGGAAGGTTCTGAGTGGAGAGCCAAACTCTCTGACCGCGACAATATCTAGGACTCTTAGTTCTACGCTTATTAGCAGCCCTCACATCCTTTACCTCTGCGCGGAGACCCTCCAGAAAACGAGCGAGCAAAGCCGGCTCGTTCCAGCCACTGGAGGCAGCAAGAGTGCGAAACTCAATAGAGTAGTCTGTTATGGATCGATTACCTTGACATAGGGAAGACAGGACCCTGGAAGCCTCCTCCCCAAAAACAGATCGATCAAAAACCCGTATCATCTCCTCCTTAAAGTCCTGATACTGGTTAGTACACTCAGCCCTTGCCTCCCAGATTGCCGTGCCCCACTCACGAGCCCGTCCAATAAGGAGAGATATGACGTAGGCGACACGAGCAGTGCTCCTGGAGTAAGTGTTGGGCTGGAGAGAAAACACAATATCACACTGGGTGAGGAACGAGCGGCATTCAGTGGGCTCCCCAGAGTAACACGGCGGGTTATTGATTCTGGGCTCCGGAGATTCGAAAGCCCTGGAAGTGGCCGGTGGATCGAGGCGGAGATGGTGAACCTGTTCTGTGAGGTTGGAGACTTGGGTGGCCAGGGTCTCAACGGCATGTCGAGCAGCAGACAATTCCTGCTCGTGTCTGCCTAGCATCGCTCCCTGGATCTCGACGGCTGAGTGGAGAGGATCCGAAGTCGCTGGGTCCATTCTTGGTCGGATTCTTCTGTTGCGGTGAGTGAATGAGGACCCAAAAGCGAACTAACTTAAACAGAGCTTCTTTAATAACCAAACATAGGTAGGCTCAGATAGACCGGCAGATTCCGACAGGACAGGACAAGGTTACAGCAAACATGACGATAGTCTGGCTCAGGCATGAAACACAACAAACAAGAATCCGACAAGGACAGGAGCAGAAACAGAGAGAGATATAGGGACCTAATCAGAGGGAAAAAGGGAACAGGTGGGAAAAGGGGTGACGAGGTGGTTAGGAGGAGACAAGGCACAGCTGGGGGAAAGAGGGGGAGAAAAGGTAACCTAACAACGACCAGCAGAGGGAGACAGGGTGAAGGGAAAGGACAGAGAGACACAACATGACAATACATGACACCTCCCTTCTCTTTATTTCCAACTCTCCAATTCACAGATTTATTTTGTTGTCCTTTTTTCTGCCCACTCCCAAAATCATTTGGTGATTGGTGTGTAGGCTATTTGGTGCGTGTACAGTTAGGCCCTAAAGCTTAGGCTTACGCACTAATGCCAGAGAGACTAAAATATTTATATAAAAACCTCAATGTAGCCTATAGATATAAATTGCACAACAATTACACAGTTGAAGTCGGAAGTTTACATAAACTTCGGTTGGAGTTATTAAAACTAGTTTTTCAAACACTACACAAGTATATATACAAAACTATAGTTTTGGCAAGTTGGTTATGACATCTACATTTCTGGATTTTTTTAAGGTACTATTTTCTCTTTATTCAACCCTCCCACAACCCACACACCCTTCATCCACACAATATTTACTGACCCTAAACCCAACCATTGGTACTGCGGGTTATGAGTCAACCTGCGCATCACCAGTGAGGGGTTATCGGATCAGAGGTTTGGTTGGTGATGGTGGTGCGCTGGCTAAACTGATCCCCATGCTGGCCTTTTGAAAGCGTAGGTAAACATAACCAACTGGCAAGTGTCTTCACTGACATTTTCAACCTGTCCCTGGCCAAGTCTGCAAGTCTGTGCCCAAGAACATAAACCTGCCTAAATGACCACGTCTGTAGCCATGAAGTGCTTTGAAAGGCTGGTCATGGATCACGTCACCACCATCATCCCAGAAACCCTTGGTGTCCACAAAACCAACAAATTAACATGGTCCAAACACACCAAGACAGTCGTGAAGAGGGCACGACAACGCATATTCCCACTCAGGAGACTGAAAAGATGTGAAATGAGTCCTCAGATCCTCAAAAAGTTCTACAGCTGCACCATCGAGAGCATCCTGACTGGTTGCCATCACCACCTGGTATGGCAACTGCTCAGCCTCTGACCGCAAGGCGCTAGAGGGTAATGCGTACGGCCCAGGACATCACGGGGGCCAAGCTTCCTACCATCCAGGACCTCTCTATACAAGGAGGAAGACCTTAAAAATGGCCAAAGACTCCATCCACCCTAGTCATAGACTGTTTTCTCTGCTACTGTAGTGCCAAGTATAGGTCCAAAAGGCTTCTTAACAGCTTCTACCCCCAAGCCATAAGACTGCTGAACAGCTAATCATGGCTTCCCAAACTATTTGCATTGACCCCCCCCCCCCCCCCCCCCCTTTGTTTCGCTGCTGCTACTCGCAGTTTATTATCTATTGTCTATGCATAGTCACTTTACCCCTACCTACATGTACATATTCAAATCAAATTTTGTCACATGCGCCAAATACAGTGAAATGTTTACTTACAAGCCCTTAACCAAAAATGCAGTTTTAGGAAAATACCCCTCAAAAAATAAGAGATAAGAATAACACATAATTAAAAAGCAGCAGTAAAAAAAAAACTATAGCGGGGCTATATACAGGGGGTACTGGTACAGGGTCAATGTGCGGGGGCACAGGTGTCTAGGTAATTGAGTTAATATGTACATGTACAGTAGCTTGCAAAAGTATTCACCCCCTTGGCATTTTTCCTATTTTGTTGCCTTACAACCTGGAATTAAAATGGATTTTTTGGGGGATGGTATCATTTGATTTACACAACATGCCTGCCACTTTGAAGATGCAAAATAATTTTTATTGTGAAACAAACAAGAAATAAGACAAATAAACAGAAAACTTGAGCGTGCATAACTATTCAACTCCCCCCCCAAAGTCAATACTTGTAGAGCCACATTTTGAAGTAATTACAGATGCAAGTCTCTAGGGGTATGTCTCTATAAGCTTGGACATCTAGCCACTGGGATTTTTGCCTATTCATCAAGGCAAAACTGCTCCAGCTCCTTCATGTTGGATGGGTTCCGCTGGTGTTCAGCAGTCTTTAAGTCATACCACAGATTCTCAATTGGATTGAGGTCTGGGCTTTGACGAGGCCATTCCAAGACATTTAAATGTTTCCCCTTAAACCACTTGAGTGTTGCTTTAGCAGTATGCTTAGGGTCATTGTCCTGCTGGATGGTGAACCTCGGTCCCAGTCTCAAATCTCAGGAAGACTGAAACAGGTTTCCCTCAAGAATTTCTCTGCATTTAGCGCCATCCATCATTCCTTCAATTCTGACCAGTTTCCCAGGCACTGCTGATGAAAAACAAGCTCAATTTTAGTCTCATCTGACCAGAGTTCTTTCTTCCATATGTTAGAGGAGTCTCCCTCATGCATTTTGGCGAACACCAAACATTTTTGCTTATTTTTTTCTGGCCAGACTTTCGTAAAGCCCTGCTCTGTGGAGTGTACGGCTTAAAGTGGTCAGATACTCCCCTCTCCGCTATGGAGCTTTGCAGCTCATTCAGGGTTATCTTTGGTCTCTTTGTTGCCTCTCTGATTAATGCCCTCATTGCCTGGTCCGTGAGTTTTGGTGGGTTTGCTGAGGTGCCATATTCTTTCTATTTTTTTTGTAACGGATTTAATGGTGCTCTGTGGGATGCTCAAAGTTTCTGATATTTTTTTAGAACCAACCCCGATCTGTACTTCTCCACAACTTTGTGTCCCTGACCTGTTTGGAGAGCTCCTTGATCTTCATGGTGCCCCTTGCTTAGTGGTGTTATACTGAGCTCATGTGACACTTAGATTGCACACAGGTGGACTTTATTTAACTAATTATGTGACCTCTGAAGGTAATTGGTTGTACCAGATCTTATTTAGGGGCTTCATGGCAAAGGGGTGAATACATATGCACACACTACTTTTCCATTTTGTATTTTTTTTTCGAAACAATATATATTTTTTCATTTCACTATTTTGTGTATGTCCATTACATGACATTCAAATAAAAGGTTGTAATGCAACAAAATAAGAAAAATGCCAAGGGGGTGAATACTTTTGCAAGGGACTGTAGGTAAAGTTATTAAAGTGACTATGCATAGATAATAACAGAGATTAGCAGCAGCGTAGAAGAGGTGATTTGCTCTTCAGGAGTCTTATGGATTGGGTGTAGAAGCTGTTTAGAAGCCTCTTGGGACCTAGACTTGGCGCTCCGGTACAGCTTGCTGTGTGGTATTAGAGAGAACAGTCTATGATTGGGGTGGCTGGAGTCTTTGACAATTTTTAGGGCCTTCCTCTGACACCGCTTGGTATAGAAGTCCTGGATGGCAGGAAGCTTGGCCCCGGTGATGTACTGGCCTGTACGCATTACCCTCTGTGTTACCTCAATTACCTCGACTAACCTGTAGCCCCGCACACTGACTCAGTACTGGTACCCCCTGTATATGGCCTAGGTATTGTTATTTTATTGTTGCTCTTTTATTTTTTACTTTAGTTCATAAAGTAAATATTTTTATTAACTCTTATTTTTCTTAAAACTGCACTGTTGGTCATGTGAAGTTGCTTGTGAAACTTCCTCCCTCTCTCTCTTCCTCTCTCTCTCCTGCTCTCCTTCCCTCTCCACTCTTCCCTTGGGCTATAGGCCTGAAGGCGCTGTTCTTTGAGAAGAGCAGGAATGTTGCAGAGCTGCGCAGAACAGAGGAGAGCAGAGTTAGAAAGCACAGACACCCCCAGGTCCGTTTCTGTCATTCTACGCTGAGGTTAGACAAGCTGTAGGCTCATCTCTTCCCCTTCCCAGATGCCAAAGACAGCTCTTAGCTCTTAGCACTAACAAGCTATGGCTTTTGTCCAATGGCAACACACATTATTGCTGGCCCCAAAAACATTTACCCTTGTTCTCTTGAAACTCACTGGTTTACACTGAAAGGAGCACAGTTAGGGCAGCTCTGACTTGAGGGTAAAATGACAACTAGGTAAAACACATAGGATTAAATAGCTGGCATCAGACTCCAGAGGTAACTCATCAAGAACTGTCGTCTTATCGTAAAGAATATCATCTACGAGATGTTGTGATGTTGTAATCACAGACTCATATCCTGCCACAGGATCCAGTTTAACCCGGTTGTTTTACAACCAACGACACAGTGTAAAAGTACAGCCATGTGTCTGTCTGGGAACAACATGCTATCTATAAAGATGCCATTCAATGCTAAACCTACCAGTGGAGGCTGTTGATGGGAGGACGGCTCATAATAATGGCTGGAAAGGAGTAAATGGAATGACATCAAAAACATGAAAACCATGTGTTTGATGTATTTGTTACCATTCCACCTATTCCGCCCCAGCCATTGCCACGAGCCCGTCCTCCCCAATTAATGTGCCACCAACCTCCTGTGGAACCTACTATAGTCAGAACGTGGTCCAGAAGACCACATAGGACCTGGTCATTCCAATAAAGAACATTACATCAAGAGAGCGACAGGCCAACCAATTAATCTATCACTACCAATATGAATGAAAAGCTTGCATGAAGGGCAATAAGTGGGATGTATATTTGAAGTGAAATATTGATACAGTTCAGATCAGTGGGGAGGAAAGTGTCAGGAAGAATCCTAAACTCTACGTGAATAATAATGAACCCTCTCCTCTCCTGTCTGTGCCTGGAGACTCTATTAGCCACTACTATGAGTGCCATGATGCACACACACACTAATTAACTAAGTTTCCCAAACGAACCACTGCGCAGGAATAAGTGCATCTGGGAGCCCGTTCAAAGCAGGGACGGCACAACGGCGGCAGGCGTGCCAGCCAACCACCCAAACGGGAATGCAAATGGACCGGATGCGCGTTTGCCAAAAGCCATCACGCAGAAAGAGAGAGAAAGGAGTGTGTGTGTGTGTTCAGCATTACGATTGATAAAGGCACATTGCCAAATCTACAGCACAAGGTGTTGGTCCATTGCCAAATCCACAGACAGACAGACAGACAGACAGACAGACAGACAGACAGACAGACAGACAGACAGACAGACAGACAGACAGACAGACAGAGACAGGTGGGGGTGCTAGTCCCTCAATGTAATACAATATTTGACCTTTTAGTCCGAGTGTAGGTGAGGTTCGTGACTGTAGGTGCAGCAGGGGGATTGGGCCAATAATGAGCATGATCAATGCAGCACCACTGAATTCTATTCTCTGGGACACAGAGGATCGATGAGAGTTATAAAACCTCCTGCATGACAGCACATGCATAATCCCCAGGAGCAGACACATAGCAGGCTGCTGCGGTGGCCAGGGGGACAGGGACCACTGAAGACACAGCCTAAGGGACCATTGTTGCAGGACTGGACTGGCCGGCACAGCCCACGGGACCAAAACAACCACAATGATGATGACGATCTGCTGATTACAGACGGCAATGCTCTTTTCACCACTGCTGCCAGTGTTTGAAATATGGTGAACAAAGGGAGAGCAGTATAGGGTAGAGGGACAGCTCTGCAGGACCCTTCTGCTACAGGACAGGTCATACACAGCCTAGGGGACCACAGGCTACAACTGCGGTAAAGGACTGGAGACAAAGCCATGGGGACAGCTCTGCTCTCAATATAAACCAGCCCAAATGACGAGCGCGTCCTGGTTACCGACTGCAGAGGTCTTTTCAATGACTGCTGTCAATGTTGACCAGAGGTTTGAACTATGGAGAAAACAGGGAGAGCAATATGGACATCATCACTGCACACGCTGGTCGGTTGACTTAAAGGTCAAGGCCTTAGAATCTGAAGAAATGTCAAAGTGTTTATGAGGGACTGATGCCAAGTGGACAGATTGGCATCACTGTCGGTTTGACTCCCCAGCTATGTGCCAGACAAGGACTGAGAGAGCAAAGAAGTGTGGGAGGTCTAGATCTCTAGGATCTTATCTCTTAGAACATTCTCATCATGGAGGCTACGGTGCAAGGGCAAGGTGGTGCCACAAAGATGGCATGGGAAGACCAATTGGCATGTCCGTCTGTCTCTCGGCTGTGTTTTGTTGACTAGACATCAAGTCATGTTTGATATTGTTTAGACAGGTGCCAGGTTATAAAGGTGGACCATCAAAGATGGTGTGTTGTTGTTGGATTGGTCTCTTTCTTCAGATGCCAACGCTTCTTCACCTCTTAGAGCAGTAAAGACACTGAGCTTCTGTCCCGGGAGTTGCTACAGGGGGATGACCTGAGAGAGCTGCAGAGCATGGTAGCATACTCCAGGGCATCAGTCTCACTACCCACCGTCGGCATTATAAGCACTACCTACCATTCTCCTCCCTGAGGCAGAGGCAGCCATATTTAGGGTTTAGCAAGGGTAAGATGATAAGCCGTCTCAGTGTAATTTAACAGCATATCATGAGCTGGGTGTATTTCCACTGAATTAGCTTTATTGTCAAAGCTGTGATCATCAGCTAAATGTAAAAGGCAAAAACGTAGCTCCCGTCGTCTTAGAATGAAACTAAAAATGTTCATTATGACCATACAGAGGACATTCAATTTAAAAAGTACTTCAAGGATTTCAGATAATATCCTCCTGGGGTTGCTTGGCTGAGCTGCTAAGAGGGAGTTACAATGAGTTACAGAAGATGTTCTTTACTCCAAAGAAGGCGGCAGGGTTGCTCATTTATGCAGGTCTGGAGTTGAATTATTAGGCATGCATCCCAAATGGCACCATATAGTGCACGACTTTTGTCCAGACCCAAATAGGCCCAGCTCAAAAGTAGTGCACTATAAAGGGAATAGGGTGCCATTTGGGACACAAACCCAGGCCAGGGTAGAGTTCCCTGAAGCCGTTTGATAAGCTTTTGATCTCGTCCACTTCTAATATCTTTCCTTCACGCTTAGACAAGGGAGAAAAAGACCAGAGCCCTATGGGCCTGTAGTGCACAATGTAGGAAGTAGGGTGCCATTTGGGACAACAGAGAAGAAGAGAGAACCAATATCCAGCTCAAGTGTGATGTAGTCAAACTGCAATACTCTGTCTACAGAAATTGACACATCTTGCCTGTGGTGTTATGTACTGTATGTGGGCACACTGGGTAGTTCAAAGATTACAAAGCTTACACTTGCTTTGGGACAGTAAAGCTTTATCCAACTGAACAAAACTGGTTTTACAATTCAGAACAGTATTTTCCCTTCAAAAGGAAGCAGGAGAAAAGCCATTAAGAATGTCAAGTGTCATGATCATACATTATTCCGATCACCCCCTAAAACACCCCAATCATTTCTCCTCTGTCAAGGGTAGACCTGGTGGGCTTATACCCAGAAGAGAGGCCCCCTATGTGGGAATAGGGCTGGGCACACTCCCATATGAAGGTTCATTGAAATCAATGTGTTAGGGTGGGCACTGGACTGGGAACACTCCCATCTGTGTGTCCATTGAAATGCATGTGATGTGTGTAGACGGACAGACTGCAGAGAGTGGTAATGATCATTCCTATCCAAACAGCCGCAGGCGGGCAGAGGACCATTCACACCATGCAGAGAATTTAGATCCTCACCCACTGAGAGAAGAGAGATGGAGGGAGGGGGGGATCATAGATGAAACACACAACTCTCTCCCTTAGAGGAGAAAGAGAGGAGTAGGGAGGAAGAGAAGGAAGAGTGGGTGTAAAGGAATCCCTTTTCTAGATAGAATGTGATGGTTCCATGATGCCATGGTTCCGTAGTTCCATGGCCAGGAAGAGAACCCCACAATGGCCGCCCAGTCCCAGCCTGCCTCCACCTACAGAGGGCTGAGTATGGTAAGTGTGATTTCACCATATGGTGTTGACTAATGAGGACAAGCCCAGGTACTGGGGATATCAGTATTCCTCACCTCACTTCCTCTCCTGGCAGGAAGACCCCTGCTCACCCCTCTACTCATCTATAATTCACAGCCTGGTTCTGGCTCACTTTGTAAAGAAAGTATATGTCCCAAATGTCACCCTGTTCCCTTACTTAGTGCACTTCTTTTGACCACAAACGTGTTGGCTCTGGTCAAACGTACTGCACTACATAGGGAATAGGGTGACATTTGTAACTCACACACTCTTTGTAAGAAAATCTCCTTGAATCAGCCAGCCAGGCTTGGGAGTTAGTAGCCATTTTGTGGAAGACTGAGTGTGTGTGTGTGTGTGTGTGTGTGTGTGTGTGTGTGTGTGTGTGTGTGTGTGTGTGTGTGTGTGTGTGTGTGTTTGTGTGTGTGTGTGTGTGCATCCGTGAGTGCATGTGAGTGTTTCCAGGCTGGGGAGTGACTAGCTGTGTTACTGTAGCTGTCAAAGCTCTAATTATCAGACAGGAGATACTCAAGGTCTTAGAACCAGGATTCTGGAGCATCTCTATTCTTATTTATTTCTGATTATATTTTGTTATCAATTGATATACAGCCTGTATGAATTCTAGCTACTTCTGAAACACATATTGTGCTCTAGAAACCCATATGTAAACCTGTAAATACATGCGTTTATTATATTTGTGGAATATTAGGTTTCTACATTATATACTGTAAAAACAGTGTTGTCCTATTGAGATGCATTACATCAAAAAAATTGTACACTGTCTCTTTTACTCTTTTTCTTCTCCTCTCCTCTCCTCCCAGTAGGTGAGTTCACTTCCAGGTGAGAGGGGGTCAGTTCCCTGGCCTCCTTCTTGCCCCCAAGGCCTTTCCTCTCCCTTTCATCTTCAAGTACGCCCTGGCGTTATCAGCCTCTGCTTGTTAGTACTACCTTTGATTAAAGAAATATATTCACTGTTGTAGTCATGCTTTTACCTGATATTCTAACATAATAAAGCAACCTCACCGACAATACAGCAGCACCACACGGCATTCCAACAATGACACAGATGATGCCGGTTTCTGAAAGAGGCACTCAGGATAGTAAATTGTACTCGGTGGCATCAGGATCTTCAGAGCTCTATGGTTCACAATGAGGATCAAACACACAGAGACTGTCATTCTTATCTCCTGACCCTGTTAATGGTCCTTTCTTGTATATTTCCAACCAAATAAAACTAAATTATCATGTTTCTCCCAAAGCTGTAATGAGAAGCCAGTCATGACCCAGGACTTATCTCTTAACCCTGATAAAGTGACAGCCAAAACGATACTGTGTGAACTTTTCAAACGAACAACCGTAACGAATACAAGTAGCCAGGGCTCTACATTAGAAATGTTCATTGGTAGAACTAGTGCTCCCAACTTTAAAAAGTTAGGAGCAAAACATAACATTTAGGAGCACCATATTTATAATTTTATTTTGTTATAGATTGAGATACAGCCTGTATGAATTCTAGCTACTTCTGAAACACATATTGTGCTCTAGAAACCAATATGTAAACCTGTAAATACATGTGTTCATTATATTTGTGGAATATTAGGTTTTTACATTTTATACTGTAAAAACAGTGTTGTCCTATTGAGATGCATTACATCAAAGAAATTGTACACTGTCTCTTTAAGAGCGTCAAGAGTACATTTAGCCACTGTACAGTCATGGCCAAAAGTTTTGAGAATGACACAAATATTAATTTTCACAAAGTCTGCTGCCTCAGTTTGTATGATGGCAATTTGCATATGCTCCAGAATGTTATGAAGAGTGATCAGATTAATTGCAATTAATTGCAAAGTCCCTCATTGCCATGCAAATAAAACGGAATCCCCCAAAAACATTTCCACTGCATTTCAGCCCTGCCACAAAAGGACCAGCTGACATCCTGTCAGTGATTCTCTCGTTAACACAGGTGTGAGTGTTGACGAGGACAAGGCTGGAGATCACTCTGTCATGCTGATTGAGTTCGAATAACAGACTGGAAGCTTCAAAAGGAGGGTGGTGCTTGGAATCATTGTTCTTTCTCTGTCAACCATGGTTAACTGCAAGGAGACAAGTGCCGTCATCATTGCTTTGCACAAAAAGGATATTGCTGCCAGTAAGATTGTACCTAAATCAACCATTTATCGGAACACCAAGAGCTTCAGGGCACCCAAGAAAGTCCAGCAAGCGCCAGGACCATCTCCTAAAGTTGATTCAGCTGTGGGATAGGGGCACCACCGGTACATATCTTGCTCAGGATTGGCAGTAGGCAGGTGTGAGTGCATCTGCACGCACAGTGAGGTAAAGACTTTTGGAGGATGGCCTGGTGTCAAGAAGGGCAGCAAAGAAGCCACTTCTCTCCAGGAAAAACATCAGGGACAGACAGATATTTTGCAAAAGGTACCGGGATTGGACTGCTGAGGACTGGGGTAAAGTAATTTTCTCTGATGAATCCCCTTTCCGATTGTTTGGGCCATCCGGAAAAAAGCTTGTCCGGAGAAGACAAGGTGAGCGCTACCATCACTCCTGTGTCATGCCAACAGTAAAGCATCCTGAGACCATTCATGTGTGGGGCTGCTTCTCGGCCAAGGGAATGGGCTCACTCACAATTTTGCCTAAGAACACAGCCATGAATAAAGATTGGTACCAACACATCCTCCAAGAGCAACTTCTCCCAACCATCCAGGAGCATTTTGGTGACGAACAATGCCTTTTCCAGCATGATGGAGCATCTTGCCATAAGGCAAACGTGATAACTAATTGGCTCGGGGAACAAAACATCTATATTTTGGGTTCATGGCCAGTCAACTCCCCAGACCTTAATCCCATTGAGAACTTGTAGTCAATCCTCAAGAGGTGGGTGGACAAACAAAAACTTACAAATTCTGACAAACTCCAAGCATTGATTATGCAAGAATGGGCTGCCATAAGTCAGGATGTGGCCCAGAAGTTAATTGACAGCATGCCAGGGCGGATTGCAGAGGTCTTGAAAAAGAAGGGTCAACACTGCAAATATTGACTCTTTGCATCAACTTCATGTAATTGTCAATAAAAGCCGTTGACACTTATGAAATGCTTGTAATTATACTTCAGTATTCCATCTGACAAAAATATCTAAAGACACTGAAGCAGCAAACTCCATGAAAAGTCATATTTGTGTCATTCTCACAACCTTTGGCCACGACTGTTATGGTGAGTGAATGAGGACCCAAAAGCGAACTAACTTAAACAGAGCTTCTTTAATAACCAAACATAGGTAGGCTCAGATAGACCGGCAGATTCCGACAGGACAGGACAAGGTTACAGCAAACATGACGATAGTCTGGCTCAGGCATGAAACACAAACAAGAATCCGACAAGGACAGGAACAGAAACAGAGAGAGATATAGGGACCTAATCAGAGGGAAAAAGGGAACAGGTGGGAAACGGGGTGAATGGGTAGTTAGAGGAGACAAGGAACAGCTGGGAGAAAGCGGGGGAGAAAAGGTAACCTAACAACGACCAGCAGAGGGAGACAGGGTGAAGGGAAAGGACAGAGACAAGACACAACATGACAGTACCCCCCCACTCACCGAGCGCCTCCTGGCGCACTCGAGGAGGAAACCTGGCGGCAACGGAGGAAATCCTCGATCAGCGCACGGTCCAGCACGTCCCGAGAGGGAACCCAACTCCTCTCCTCAGGACCGTACCCCTCCCAATCGACAAGGTACTGGTGACCACGGCCCCGAGGACGCATGTCCAAAATCCTGCGGACCCTGTAGATGGGTGCGCCCTCGACAAGGATGGGGGGGGGGGGGGGAAGACGAGCGGGGGCGCGAAGAACGGGCTTAATACAGGAGACATGGAAGACCGGGTGGACGCGACGAAGGTATCGCGGAAGAAGAAGTCGAACTGCGACAGGATTAATGACCCGAGAAATACGGAACGGACCAATGAACCGCGGGGTCAACTTGCGAGAAGCCGTCTTAAGGGGAAGGTTCTGAGTGGAGAGCCAAACTCTCTGACCGCGACAATATCTAGGACTCTTAGTTCTACGCTTATTAGCAGCCCTCACAGTCTGCGCCCTATAACGGCAAAGTGCAGACCTGACCCTCTTCCAGGTGCGCTCGCAACGTTGGACAAAAGCCTGAGCGGAGGGGACGCTGGACTCGGCGAACTGAGATGAGAACAGCGGAGGCTGGTACCCGAGGCTACTCTGAAAAGGAGATAGCCCGGTCGCAGACGAAGGAAGCGAGTTGTGGGCGTATTCTGCCCAGGGGAGCTGTTCTGACCAAGACGCAGGGTTGCGAAAAGAAAGACTGCGTAAGATGCGACCAATAGTCTGATTGGCCCGTTCTGCTTGACCGTTAGACTGGGGGTGGAAGCCGGAAGAGAGACTGACGGAAGCCCCAATCAAACGGCAAAACTCCCTCCAAAATTGAGACGTGAATTGCGGACCTCTGTCCGAAACGACGTCTGACGGAAGGCCATGAATTCTGAAAACGTTCTCGATGATGATTTGTGCCGTCTCTTTAGCAGAAGGAAGCTTAGCAAGGGGAATGAAATGAGCCGCCTTAGAGAACCTATCGACAACCGTAAGAATAACAGTCTTCCCCGCTGACGAAGGCAGTCCGGTGACAAAATCTAAGGCGATGTGAGACCACGGTCGAGAGGGAATAGGAAGCGGCCTGAGACGGCCGGCAGGAGGAGAGTTACCGGACTTAGTCTGCGCGCAGACCGAACAAGCAGCCACGAAACGACGCGTGTCATGCTCCCGGGTGGGCCACCAAAAACGCTGGCGAATGGAAGCAAGCGTA
Organism: Oncorhynchus clarkii lewisi; assembly: GCF_045791955.1. Classification (NCBI taxonomy): domain Eukaryota; kingdom Metazoa; phylum Chordata; class Actinopteri; order Salmoniformes; family Salmonidae; genus Oncorhynchus; species Oncorhynchus clarkii. Next base: position 64,761,321 of record NC_092149.1, on the reverse strand, counting down.
CCCCGAACGCCAGGGTGGCCGGCTAACTTGGCAGAGTGAGCCCACTGAAGAACGGCCAGACGAGTAGGAACGGGAACGAAAAGAAGGTTCCTAGGACAAGCGCGCGGCGACGGAGTGTGAGTGAGCGCTTGTTTTACCTGCCTCTCAATTCCCCAGACAGTCAACCCGACAACACGCCCCTCAGGGAGAATCCCCTCGGGGTCAGTGGAGGCTACTGAAGAACTGAAGAGACGAGACAAAGCATCAGGCTTGGTGTTCTTAGAGCCCGGACGATAAGAAATCACGAACTCGAAACGAGCGAAAAACAGCGCCCAACGCGCCTGACGCGCATTAAGTCGTTTGGCAGAACGGATGTACTCAAGGTTCCTATGGTCAGTCCAAACGACAAAAGGAACGGTCGCCCCCTCCAACCACTGTCGCCATTCGCCTAGGGCTAACCGGATGGCGAGCAGTTCGCGGTTACCCACATCATAGTTACGTTCCGACGGCGACAGGCGATGAGAAAAATACGCGCATGGGTGGACCTTGTCGTCAGAGAGGGAGCGCTGAGAAAGAATGGCTCCCACGCCCACCTCTGACGCGTCAACCTCGACAACGAACTGTCTAGAGACGTCAGGTGTAACAAGGATAGGAGCGGATGTAAAACGATTCTTGAGGAGATCAAAAGCTCCCTGGGCGGAAACGGACCACTTAAAGCACGTCTTGACAGAAGTAAGGGCTGTGAGAGGAGCTGCCACCTGACCGAAATTACGGATGAAACGACGATAGAAGTTCGCGAAGCCGAGAAAGCGCTGCAGCTCGACGCGTGACTTAGGGACGGGCCAATCAATGACAGCTTGGACCTTAGCGGGATCCATCTTAATGCCTTCAGCGGAAATAACAGAACCGAGAAATGTGACGGAGGAGGCATGAAAAGTGCACTTCTCAGCCTTCACAAAAAGACAATTCTCTAAAAGGCGCTGGAGGACACGTCGAACGTGCTGAACATGAATCTGGAGTGACGGTGAAAAAATCAGGATATCGTCAAGGTAGACGAAAACAAAGATGTTCAGCATGTCTCTCAGGACATCATTGACTAATGCCTGAAAGACAGCTGGAGCGTTAGCGAGGCCGAAAGGAAGAACCCGGTATTCAAAGTGCCCTAACGGAGTGTTAAACGCCGTCTTCCACTCGTCCCCCTCCCTGATGCGCACGAGATGGTAAGCGTTACGAAGGTCCAACTTAGTGAAAAACCTGGCTCCCTGCAGGATCTCGAAGGCTGAAGACATAAGAGGAAGCGGATAACGATTCTTCACTGTTATGTCATTCAGCCCTCGATAATCTATGCAGGGGCGCAGAGACCCGTCCTTCTTCTTGACAAAAAAAAACCCCGCTCCGGCGGGAGAGGAGGAGGGGACTATGGTACCGGCGTCAAGAGCTACAGACAAATAATCTTCGAGAGCCTTACGTTCGGGAGCCGACAGAGAGTATAGTCTACCCCGGGGGGGGGTGGTTCCCGGAAGGAGATCAATACTACAATCATACGACCGGTGTGGAGGAAGAGAGGTGGCCCTGGACCGACTGAACACCGTGCGCAGATCGTGATATTCCTCCGGCACCCCTGTCAAATCACCAGGCTCCTCCTGTGAAGAAGAGACAGAGGAAACAGGAGGGATAGCAGACATTAAACATTTCACATGACAAGAGACGTTCCAGGAGAGGATAGAATTACTAGACCAATTAATGGAAGGATTATGACAAACTAGCCAGGGATGGCCCAAAACAACAGGTGTAAAAGGTGAACGAAAAATTAAAAAAGAAATGGTTTCACTATGATTACCAGAAACAGTGAGGGTTAAAGGTAGCGTCTCACGCTGAATCCTGGGGAGAGGACTACCATCCAGGGCGAACAAGGCCGTGGGCTCCTTTAACTGTCTGAGAGGAATGTCATGTTCCCGAGCCCAGGTCTCGTCCATAAAACAGCCCTCCGCCCCAGAGTCTATTAAGGCACTGCAGGAAGCAGACGAACCGGTCCAGCGTAGATGGACCGACAAGGTAGTGCAGGATCTTGAAGGAGAGACAGGAGTAGTAGCGCTCACCAGTAGCCCTCCGCTTACTGACGAGCTCTGGCCTTTTACTGGACATGAAGTGACAAAATGACCAGCGGAACCGCAATAGAGACAGAGGCGGTTGGTGATTCTCCGTTCCCTCTCCTTAGTCGAGATGCGGATACCTCCCAGCTGCATGGGCTCAGCACCCGAGCCGGCAGAGGAAGATGGTAGTGATGCGGAGAGGGGGGCGACGGAGAGCGCGAGCTCCTTTCCACGAGCTCGGTGACGAAGATCAACCCGTCGCTCAATGCGAATAGCGAGTTCAATCAAGGAATCCACGCTGGAAGGAACCTCCCGGGAGAGAATCTCATCCTTTACCTCTGCGCGGAGACCCTCCAGAAGACGAGCGAGCAAGGCCGGCTCGTTCCAGCCACTGGAGACAGCAAGAGTGCGAAACTCAATAGAGTAGTCTGTTATGGATCGATTGCCTTGACATAGGGAAGACAGGGCCCTGGAAGCCTCCTCCCCAAAAACAGATCGATCAAAAACCCGTATCATCTCCTCCTTAAAGTCCTGATACTGGTTAGTACACTCAGCCCTTGCCTCCCAGATTGCCGTGCCCCACTCACGAGCCCGTCCAATAAGGAGAGATATGACGTAGGCGACACGAGCAGTGCTCCTGGAGTAAGTGTTGGGCTGGAGAGAAAACACAATATCACACTGGGTGAGGAACGAGCGGCATTCAGTGGGCTCCCCAGAGTAACACGGCGGGTTATTGATTCTGGGCTCCGGAGATTCGAAAGCCCTGGAAGTGGCCGGTGGATCGAGGCGGAGATGGTGAACCTGTTCTGTGAGGTTGGAGACTTGGGTGGCCAGGGTCTCAACGGCATGTCGAGCAGCAGACACTTCCTGCTCGTGCTCCCTGGATCCCGACGGCTGAGTGGAGAGGATCCGAAGTCGCTGGGTCCATTCTTGGTCGGATTCTTCTGTTATGGTGAGTGAATGAGGACCCAAAAGCGAACTAACTTAAACAGAGCTTCTTTAATAACCAAACATAGGTAGGCTCAGATAGACCGGCAGATTCCGACAGGACAGGACAAGGTTACAGCAAACATGACGATAGTCTGGCTCAGGCATGAAACACAAACAAGAATCCGACAAGGACAGGAACAGAAACAGAGAGAGATATAGGGACCTAATCAGAGGGAAAAAGGGAACAGGTGGGAAACGGGGTGAATGGGTAGTTAGAGGAGACAAGGAACAGCTGGGAGAAAGCGGGGGAGAAAAGGTAACCTAACAACGACCAGCAGAGGGAGACAGGGTGAAGGGAAAGGACAGAGACAAGACACAACATGACAACGACTGTACAGCCATAACGCTCCATCATACTTCTCACCCCATCCACGCTTCTCCTTTACGCTTAACAAGGTGAAACTAAAACAGTACCTCTCCCACACCACACACCACACCACACAGAGCCTTCACGCCCCAGGCACCCAAATGCCAGGTATAAAACGTTTCAATCTCCTCCATAAATAACTTGATGAATAAATGCATAAATTAGATTGTTCGTTAGACATTTATGAAATAATTACATGGCAGTCAGAGTGTTGGGCTCAGTGTACGTGTGTGTGTGTATACTTGCGTGCATGCGCATGTTTGGCAGCGGGCTGGTGACAGCTAACAGCTAACCCAACCATGACTCTCCTCATCAATCTTAATGAGACTGGAATCACCACCAGACTCAGCAATGGGACACAGCAGGCCCTGTATTCACAAAGCCTCTCAAAGTAGGAGTGCCGATCAGAATGAACAAGAGGGGGGGCTGATCCTGGATCAGCACTCAGGACTCAGCAATGAGACTCACAACCAGAGGTCAGAGCCAAAGAGAGAGTTTGGGATTGTCTCTACCACAGCGAAGTATCTAGGTTAAACAGTACATGATAAAGGCAAGCTGTGTGTACAGTATAGGAGTAAAATGCTATGACAACCGTCTCCACACACAAGTAGTTCACATGTCATTGTTTGTATCACTAACAACGTGTCTGGTTGTTTTACTCACCGTGTCTCACACTCATCTCACTTTGAGCAGATCGGTTTCTACCTTTTAGTTCACCTCATTGGTCTTATTGGACAATGCAAGGGGTAAGGCATATTCATTTGACTCGTATTTCACATGGTCTGATTGGTCCTACTGAGATAGGGGTAGGGTAGTACAATTTCACTCAAGCCTCACGCAGAAAGGACTGTCATGCACACACACACACACACACACACACACACACACACACACACACACACACACACACACACACACACACACACACACACACACACACACACACACACACACACACACACATCCCCCCCCCCCCTCCCACCCACCCACACCCAGGAGGCTTGTCTATGGTGCATGTAACACACTGTGTAACACACGTCCTTGGGAGTTAATCGCTTTCAACTGAAGCAGGTTGACATTGTTCAAATTAAATGAGGCAATTAAAGAGTGAATAAGCCGGCGTAGAGCTTTGATAATTGTGGCCTGATACACCAGCAGCTATTATAATGGCTGGGTTAGTGATGTTCCACAACACAGCTATGTGGGATACTGGGGTGTGTGTGCGCGCGTGTGTGTGTTCCTACCTGCATACATGAGTGTGTGTGGTTTCAATATGCTCAATATGTGACATTGTAAGCCATAAGAGTGTGTGTGAGAGGCTGCGGTGAGGGGCAGCCTTGCAGAAAATTGTGCCGGTCGGCCATTTTCCCTCTCTCTCATGCTCTCATCCTTTCAATGTATGGGCCATGAAGCCTTTCTCATTGGCTCAGTGTGGAGCAGAGTTAACAGGCCTTGTCCTACACCTGCAGAACGGGGGAAGGGGGGGGGGGGGGTGTAGACATTGAGGAGACAAATATACAAATATATGTTATACATATACAGTGGGGAGAACAAGTATTTGATACACTGCCGATTTTGCAGGTTTTCCTACTTACAAAGCATGTAGAGAGAGGTCTGTAATTTTTATCATAGGTACACTTCAACTGTGAGAGACGGAATCTAAAACAACAATCCAGAAAATCACATTGTATGATTTTTAAGTAATTCATTTGCATTTTATTGCATGACATAAGTATTTGATCACCTACCAACCAGTAAGAATTCCGGCTCTCACAGACCTGTTTTTTTTTTTTAAGAAGCCCCCCTGTTCTCCACTCATTACCTGTATTAACTGCACCTATTTGAACTCGTTACCTGTATAAAAGACACCTGTCCACACACTCAATCAAACAGACTCCAACCTCTCCACAATGGCCAAGACCAGAGAGCTGTGTAAGGACATCAGGGTTAAAATTGTAGACCTGCACAAGGCTGGGATGGGCTAAGGATAATAGGCAAGCAGCTTGGTGAGAAGGCAACAACTGTTGGCGCAATTATTAGAAAATGGAAGAAGTTCAAGATGACGGTCAATCACCCTCGGTCTGGGACTCCATGCAAGATCTCACCTCGTGGGGCATCAATGATCATGAGGAAGGTGAGGGATCAGCCCAGAACTACACGGCAGGACCTGGTCAATGACCTGAAGAGAGCTGGGACCACAGTCTCAAAGAAAACCATGAGTAACACACTACGCCATCATGGATTAAAATCCTGCAGCGCACGCAAGGTCCCCCTGCTCAAGCCAGCGCATGTCCAGGCTAGTCTGAAGTTTGCCAATGACCATCTGGATGATCCAGGGGAGGTTAGGGAGAAGGTCATGTGGTCTGCTGAGACAAGAATAGAGCTTTTTGTTCTAAACTCCATTCGCCGTGTTTGGAGGAAGAAGTACAACCCCAAGAACAACATCCCAACTGTGAAGCATGGAGGTGGAAACATCATTCTTTGGGGATGCTTTTCTGCAAAGGGGACAGGACGACTGCATTGTATTGAGGGGAGGATGGATGGGGCCATGTATCGCAAGATCTTGGCCAACAACCTCCTTCCCTCAGTAAGAGCATTGAAGATGGGTCGTGGCTGGGTCTTCCAGCATGACAACGACCCGAAAACACACAGCCAGGGCAAGTAAGGAGTGGCTCCGTAAGAAGCATCTCAAGGTCCTGGAGTGGCCTAGCCAATCTCCAGACCTCAACCCAATAGAAAATCTTTGGAGGGAGCTGAAATTCCATATTGCCCAGAGACAGCCCTGAAACCTCAAGGATCTGGAGAAGGTCTGTATGGAGGAGTGGGCCACAATTCCTGCTGCAGTGTGTGCAAACATGGTCAAGAACTACAGGATCTCTGTAATTGCAAACAAAGGTTTCTGTACCAAATATTTAGTTCTGCTTTTCTTATGTATCAAATACTTATGTCATGCAATAAAATGCTAATTAATTCAGTCTCTCACAGTTGAAGTCTACCTATGATAAAAATGACAGACCTCTACATGCTTTGTAAGTAGGAAAACCTGCAAACCGTATATTTTGAGGGAATATTTGAGGAGTATAGCATAGCAAATTTCTAGCTGTTTGGATATGTTAGATTTTTGCTGCAAGGAGAAAAACACAGAACAAAACCACACACAAACACATCACACACACAAACACACACACACACACACACACACACACACAAATGCGGCAGGTAGCCTAACATTTAGAACGTTGGACCTGTAACCGAAAGGTTGCTGGTTCGAATACCCGAGCCGACAAAGTGAAAAATCTGTCGATGTGAGCAAGGCACTTAACCCTAATTTGCTCCAGGGGCGCCGTACTAGTATGGCTGACTCTGTAAAACATCACATTTCTCTTTAACCACACACATGAACACCACAGACACACACCTCACCTGTGAGGAGACAAACATACCACACATTTCGTCACACATACAGTAGATAACAACACCCTAGTAAAAACACGTAACACATAACCAAAAAGAGGAACTCAGCACAACATACTCCAGCCGCCTCGCCTCTACAGGTCAGACCTGTTTCCTGACACGGTGCTTAGCTTATGTAACTGCACCATCAACATCAAGCAGGGCCCGGAAGGCCAAATAGAGTCACTTAGACTGAGCTGCAAAGAGTGAGAGAGAGAGAGAGAGAGAGAGAGAGAGAGAGAGAGAGAGAGAGAGAGAGAGAGAGAGAGAGAGAGAGAGATACAGAGGGAGAGAGGGAGAGAGAGAGAAACGCTGACGAAGAGAGATAAACTTTTTCACTTTTCCTCGCTTCTCTTCTCCCTTCCTCCATCCTCTCCCTCCATTCCTCCCTCTTAATACCCCTTTTTCATCCTCATCTCATCTTGTCTGCCTGTGTAGTAGTGTGGTCTCTGTGACCTGTGGCATCTTTTTCTGTGTATGTGTTTCAATCACTCCATTGTAGTTCTGGGAACAAATGGAATCCAATCACTCTGCCTGCGGCCTCGACTGACAGTCAGCATCTCCCCCTGACGGCAGTATGTTTGTGTGTGTGTGTGTGTGCGTATGTGCGTATGTGTGTGACGTGTGTGTGTGTGTGTGTGTGTGTGTGTGTGTGTGTGTGTGTGTGTGTGTGTGTGTGTGTGTGTGTGTGTGTGTGTGTGTTTGTGTGTGTGACGTGTGTGACTGCCTGACTCACTGCAGCAGCAGCTATCTCCTGTTTGGTTAATTATCAATGATGTCAAATAGTGTGTGGTGGTCTGGTCAAAAGTGTAGAAGAGTTAAGAGACAGCACTGGGCTAAGACAAGAGATGATGTGGCTGCTACATTAGATCCTGAGTGCACACAACTAAAGTATCAAAGAAATACCTTGACTAGCCATGCATGTGAACACACACGTGCAGACACACATAAACGTGTGCGTGCATACAGTACCAGTCAAAAGATTGGACACACCTACTCATTCAAGGGTTTTTCTTTATGTTTACTATTTTCTACATTGTAGAATAATAGTGAAGACATCAAAACTATGAAATAACACATATGGAATCATGTAGTAACCAAAAAAAATGTTCAACAAATCAAAATATATTTTATAGTTGAGATCCTACAAATAGCCACCCTTTGCCTTGATGACAGGTTTGCACACTCTTGGCATTCTCTCAACCAGCAGCTTCATGAGGTGGAATGCATTTCAATTAACAGGTGTGCCTTGTTAAAAGTTAATTTGTTGGAATTTCTTTCGTTCTTAATGCATTTGAGCAAATCTGTTGTGCTGTGACAGGGTAAGGGTGGTATACAGAAGGTAAAAGACCAAGTCCATGTTATGGCTAGAACAGCTCAAATAAGCTAAGAGAAACGACAGTCTATCATTACTTTAAGACATAAAAGTCTGTCTATATGGAACATTTCAGTCAGTTGCTGTTGCAAAAACCATCAAGCGCTACGATGAAACTGGCTCTCATGAGGACCGACAGAGGAAAGGAAGACCCAGAGTTACCTCTGCTGCACATGTTCATTAGAGTTAACTGCACATCAGATTGCAACCCAAATAAATGTTTCACAGAGTTCAAGTAACAGACACAACTCAACATCAACTGCTCAGAGGAAACAGTCTGGCCTTGGTGGTCGAATTGCTGCAAAGAAACCACTACTAAAGGACACCAATAAGAAGAAGACACTTGCTTGGGCAAAGAAACACGAGCAATGGACATTATACCGGAGGTAATCTGTCCTTTGGTCTGATGAGTAGAAATTTGAGATTTTTGATTCCAACCTCTGTGTCTTTGTGAGATGCAGAGTAGGTGAATTTATGATCTCTGCATGTGTGGATCCAACCGTGAAGCATGGAGGAGAAGGTGTGATGGTGTGGAGGTGCTTTGCTGGTGACACTGTCAGTGATTTATATAGAATTCAAGACACACTTAACCAGCATGGCTACCACAGCATTCTGCAGAGATACGTCATCCCATTTGTTTTTCAACAGGACAATGACCCAACACACCTCCTGGCTGTGTAAGGGCTATTTGACCAAGAAGGAGAGTGATGGAGTACTGCATCAGATGATCTGGCCTCCACAATCACCAGACCTCAATCCAATTGAGATGGTTTCGGATGAGTTGGAGAGCAGAGTGAAGGAAAAGCAGCCAACAAGTGCTCAGCATTTCTGGGAACTCCAAGACTGTTGGAAAAGCATTCCAGGTGACTACCTCATGAAACTTGCTGAGAGAATGCCAAGAGTTTGGAACGCTGGGTGGCTACTTTGAAGAATCTAAAATATACAATATATTTTGATTTGTTTAACACTTTTTTGGTTACGACATGATTCCATAGCAAATCAAATCAAAGTTTATTTGTCACATGCGCTGAATACAACACGGAAATGCTTACTTACAGGCCCTAACCATGCTATGGAATCATTATCGTAACCAAAAAAGTGTTAAACAAATCAAAAATATATTGTATATGTTAGATTCTTCAAAGTAGCCACCCAGCGTTCCAAACTCTTGGCATTCTCTCATTGAGTTTCACGCTCCGATACCGCTTGCCATGCGGTACTAGACACCGCCTGGTGTAGACGTCCTGGATGGCAGGCACCCAGTGATGTCCTGGGCCGTATGCACTAACCTCTGTAGTTCCTTGTGGTCGGAGGCCGAGCAGTTGCCGAACTAGGCAGTGATGCAATCTCGATGTTGCAGCTGTAGAAGCTTTTGAGGATCTGAGGACCCATGCCAAATCTTTTTAGTTTCCTGGGGGGGGAAAGGCTTTGTTGTGCCCTCTTCATGGCTGTCTTGGTGTGTTTGGACCATTCTAGTTTGTTGGTGATGTGGACACCAAGGAACTTGAAGCTCTCAACCTGCTCCACTACAGCCCCGTCGATGAGAATTGGGGCATGCTCGGTCCTCCTTCTCCTGTAGTCCACAATCATCTCATTAGTCTTGGTTACGTTGAGGGATAGGTTGTTATTCCTGCACCACACGGCCAGATCTCTAATGTCCTCCCTATAGGCTGTCACGTCGTTGTCGGTGATTAGGCCAACACTGTTGTGTCGTCTGCAAACTTAATGATGGTGTTGGAGTCGTGCCTGGTCATGCAGACGTGGGTGAACAGGGAGTACAGGAGGGGACTGAGCACGCACCCATGAGGGGCTGTAGTATTGAGGATCAGCGTGACAGATGTGTTGCTACCTACCCTCACCACCTTGGGGCGGCCTGTCAGGAAGTCCAGGATCCAGTTCCATAGGGAGGTGTTTAGTCCCAGGATCCTTAGCTTAGTGATGAGCTTTGAGGGTATTATGGTGTTGAACGCTGAGCTACAGTCAATGAATAGCATTCTCACGTAGGTGTTCCTTTTGTCCTGGTGGGAAAGGGCAGTGTGGAGTGCAATAGAGATTGCATCATTTGTGAATCTGTTTGGGTGGTATGCAAATTGCAGTGGGTTTAGGGTTTTGATGTGAGCCATTACCAGCCTTTCAAAGCACTTCATGGCTACGGACGTGAGTGCTACGGGTCTGTAGTTACTGAGGCAGGTTGACTTAGTGTTCTTGGGCAAAGGGACTATGGTGGTCTGCTTGAAACATGTTGGTATTACAGACTCAATCAGGGACATGTGTAAAATGTCAGTGAAGACACCTGCCAGTTGGTCAGCACATGCCCGGAGCACACGTCCTGGTAATCCATCTGGCCCTGCGGCCTTGTGAATGTTGAGCTGTTTAAAGGTCTTACTCACGTTGGTTACGGAGAGCGTGATCACACAGTTGTCAAGACCAGCTGATGCTCTCATGCATGCCTCAGTGTTGCTTGGCTCGAAGCGAGCATAGAAGTGATTTAGCTCATCTGGTAGGCTTGTGTCACTGGGCAGCTCGCGGCTGTGCTTCCCTTTGTAGTCTGTAATAGTTTGCAAGCCCTGCCACATAATATGAGCATCAGAGCCGGTGTAGAACAATCCAATCTTAGCCCTGTATTGGCGCTTTGCCTGTTTGATGGTTCGTCGGAGGGCATAGCAGGATTTCTTATCAGTTTCCGGGTTAGAGTCCCGCACCTTGAAAGCGGCAGCTCTACCCTTCAGCTCAATGCGAATGTTGCCTGTAATCCATGGCTTCTGGTTGGGGTATGTACGTACTGTCACTGTGGGGACAACGTCCTCGATGCAATTATTGATAAAGCCAGTGACTGATGTGGTGTATTCCTCAATGCAATCGGAAGAATGTTTTGTAACATGTTTTAGTCTGTGATAGCAAAACAGTCCTGTAGTTTAGCATCTGCTTCATCTTACTACTTTTTTATAGACAGTCACTTGTGCTTTCTGCTTTAATTTTTGCTTGTAAGCAGGATTCCGGAGGATAGAATTGTGGTCAGATTTACCAAATGGAGGGCGAGGGAGAGCTTTGTACGTCTCTTTGTGTGGCGTATAGGTGATCTAGAATGTTTTCCCCTCTGGTTGCGCATTTAACATTTTGATATAGATTAGGTAAAACTGATTTAAGTTTCCCTGCATTAAAATCTCTGGCCACTAGGAGCGCCGCCTCTGGGTGATCGGTTTCCTGTTTGCTTATTTCCTTATACAGCTGACTGAGTGCGGTCTAAGTGCCAGCATCTGTCTGTGGTGGTAAATAAACAGCCACGAAAAGTATAGATGAAAGCTCTCTTGGCAAATAGCGTGGTCTACAGATTATTATAAAATACTCTACTTCAGGTGAGAAAAATCTAGAGACTCCTTAGATTTCATGCAGCAGCTGTTGTTCACCAATATGCACAGACCGCCCCCCATCGTCTTCCCAGATTGTGCTGTTGTATCTAGCCGGTACAGCGTATATCCTGCTAACTGAATGTCCATGTCATCATTCAGCCACGGATCCGTGAAACATAAGATGATACAGTTTTTGATGTCCGTTGGTTGGATATTTGTAATCGAACCTCGTCTAATTTATTGTCCAATAATTGTACGTTGGCGAGTAATATTGACGGTAACGACAGCTTTCCCACTCGCCTTCTGCAGATCCTTACGAAGCACCCCGCTCTGTGTCCTCTTTACCTGCTTCTCTTTCTCTTGCCAATAACGGGGATGTTGGCCTTGTCGGGAGTTAGCAGTACATTCCGTGCGTCCTGCTTGTTGAAGAAAAAAATCTTTGTCTAATCCGAGGTGAGTGATCGCTGTCCTGATAACCAGAAGCTCTTTTTTGCCGTAAGATACGGTGGCAGAAACATTATGTACAAAATTTGTTACAGATAACGCAAAAAAAAAACACATAATTGCACAATTGTTTAGGCGCCTGTAAAACTGCTGCCATTTCTTCCGGCACCATTTTATATGTGTTTTTTCATAGTGTTGATGTCTACACTATTAGAAAACAGTAAAAATAAAGAAAAACCCTTGAATGAGTAGGTGTCCAAACTTTTGACTGGTACTGCACACACACACACGCACGCACGCACGCACGCACGCACACACACACACACACACACACACACACACACACACACACACACACACACACACACACACACACACACACACACACACACACACACGCACACACACACACACACACATACATACAGGGGCAGAGCCCTCTTCATTAGTGCAGTAATTCAACATTTGAAAGGGAAACACTGGCCTTTGATAAGAAACTTCAATGCTGTTTAAAGCTTTGATATGAGACCCCTCCTCTCATCTTCCCATTAATTCAAGCTCAGCCTAGCAGCCCCGCCCAGCCTGAGACGTCTTGTAAACTAGATAGATGGGGAGGGGAGAAGGTCCTGTTCCATACTATATCAGAGGTAAAACACTATTAATGTCACAGCTAAAACAGGAGGAGGAGAACAGTGGCAGGCCAAGGAGGGGGTCTCATCATCATAAAGAGGGGCAGGAAAGGGGGCACGAGGCATGGGGAGAGATGAAGGGGAGCGAGACAGAGACAGAGAGACAGACATAGAAAGAGAAGAGCGGACAGAAAGGGAGAGTGAGAGAGAGAGAGACCCCGCTGGAGGCTCCTGGCTTCAATGTGACCCCCATTAGAAGCTCCTCAGGCAGTCAAGTATGAAATGATGACTAGGGCTGACAAGCTGGCAGTATATGGAATATAGCCTGGCATGGGCCTCGACACCCTCTCTCTCTGTCCACCCTGGCTGCTGCCAGAACAGACAGAGCCTGCTGCTGCAGGCCTCTGGGGAGACACCGACTGCCCACCGACACCGTGTGTCGTATCATGCGGTGTGTGTGTCCTACCGTGTGTGTGTGTGTGACGTACCGCCGCAGCACGTAGCAGAGGCCTAATGGAGAGTAATGAGCAGTGACTCCCAGCATGCTGCTGTATCCTCAGGCTCCCCTCATCTCCTCATCAATCCCCCTCTCTCCCCTTCTATCCTCGCATCATCTGCGCTTCTCTTCCCTGTTCTCCTCCCTTCCTCCCCTGTCCTCTTCTCTCCTGTCTGATGCTTTTCTATAACCGCTCTCATCTTTCCAATTGCCCTCTCTCTCTCTCCTTCTCTTCTCTTCTATCTTTTCTCCTCCCTTCTCTCTCCTCTCTTTCTCCCCTCCTCTGCTTTTGTATGTCTGACGCTTCTCTATACCACCTCTCCTCCCCTCCTCTCCCCTCCCCAATGATCCGACAGCCACTGTGTCTAAATCTGGGCGTGTTTGCTTACCGCCACCACAAATCCGTCTTGGGACATTGGGTTTCTGTAAGAGAAGTGCTTTATATGTGAGAGCATGTTGCTAATGTGCATAAGGACCTTGGAGAAAGCATGCTGCATTCACCTCACAGATACACCTCTTTCCTCTAGGTGACAAGGTATAGAGGAGCAGACTTGGGTTCAAGTACTATTTGAAATATTTCAAATACATTGAGCATTTGCTTTAACCTGCCTGCAGTGCCAGATGGGCAGGGTTTCAGGACTTTTCTATTGGTCCATTAAGCCAGGTAAGCTCAATCAAGCCAGCTAAAGATTTGTAATTGATTTTAAATTGTACATGAACCCAGGTCTGGAGAGGAGGGTGAGAGGTTTATGGTTGAGGGTCCAGTAAATCTGGAAGGAGAATAACATTATAAGCAGCTAGCATTAGTAATTTGCCCTGGTCAGTATATCAGCAGTCATTGATTTACTAGAGCATGCTACTAGAGTTATGAGGAGCTATAATCAAACACCTGCTCCCTACGCCTGCCAGGTTTGACACACACTCACTAGGTAAATAACTAATCTAACACACACACACAATACTTAATGAAATATAACTATTACTGTAGTGCATTCTTGTTCTATACTTGGTTCTACTGTGACTCCCAAAAGGGAATACAAATGACTTCCACCAATGAATTGTACACAATTACTCTGCCTTCTGTGGAGCTGACGAATGAACTGATGCCTCCTCAGCTTAACAAGAGTTCCACCAGGTGCAGCTGTGTTGTATAGTAATACGAGGTGGTGTCATATTACACAGATAAGAACAAGATAAAACGACTGAACACACAAGCCTCTGCTCCTATCAGGGTGGGAGAGGAGAAAGAGAGAGGAGAGAGAGGGAGCAGAGAGAGAGAGAGAGAGAGAGAGAGAGAGAGAGAGAGAGAGAGAGAAAGAGAGAGAGATGGAGCGATAGGGAGAAACAATGAAGTGGGTGAATGAAGAGAGAGATAGATAGAGAGATGGAGGGGGGGTCCCAGAGTGAGAGAGAGAGAGAGAGAGAGAGAGGCAGAGTAGAGAGAGGTTGAGTCTCTTTGCAGGCCCAGTGAGGTGTGACCAGAGAAATGCTGAGAGGCACAAAGTCGAAAACACACATAAATACACCGACCAGCCGGGCCAGGACCAAAGAGCATTAAAACAACTGCAGTCCATAGACTATACAGTAGCTATAGAACGTAAACAACTGTAGTCTATAGGATGTTTCCCATTCCCCAACCGAATCACCCATTCTCTTATACACATCCTCTCATCTCCCTTTCTTCTCCTCACTGCTCTCTCCTCTTCTCTCATCTTTCTCTCTGCCCTCTCCTCTCCTCTTTCTCTCTGCCCTCTCATCTCCTCTTTCTCTCTGCCCTCTCCTCTCCTCTTTCTCTCTGCCCTCTCCTCTCCTCTTTCTCTCTGCCCTCTCATCTCCTCTTTCTCTCTGCTCTCTCCTCTCCTCTTTCTCTCTGCTCTCTCCTCTCCTCTTTCTCTCTGCTCTCTCCTCTCCTCTTTCTCTCTCCTCTCCTCTTTCTCTCTCCTCTCCTCTTTCTCTCTGCTCTCTTCTCTCCTCTCTGCTCTCTTCTCTCTGATCTCTTCTCTCTATCCACCACATATATTCACTTCAACTCAAGGGGGGAAAAAGTAGCTCCATGAACAAAAGTCTAAAGATATCTGATTTTAGAGAGGGACGGAGGAAGAAAGGTGCAGAGAGGGAGAGGGGTTAACCTATGCACTGTTCCAGTGTGTGTGGAGTGGCCAGGTTTGTGTCAGGTTTGTCAAGGCCAGCGTGGGTGCAGTCCTTGCCCCCTGTCACCCCTGGGGGAGGGTAGTGGTGGGCATTCCAGTGAATCATGACTGGAGATGCTCTCTCCGCCACAAGGTCAAGAACCGGACAAAAACTATTCAAGATAGCAGCAATTCAAGACAGGAATGCAATATCTGCTCACAATATTATCTCTAGAAAGCACATCATACAGTACCACCAACCAAACCAAGGTTATTAATAGCCTTATAAATCAACCAGCAATTGTGTTATATTGACTCTAAATGCTTTGACTCAATATACCAGTGTTTAATTGCGGAAATACCACCTGAATACAATAAAACAAGTCTTTGATCCTATTATAAGAGTACAAATATATATCAATATTCTATTATAAGAGTACACATCTATATCAATACTCTATTATAAGAGTACACATATATATCAATACTCTATTATAAGAGGACACAGAGATGTACTCCCCTGCTACAAGTCCTCTCCTGCTCTCTTAGTGTCCACCAGCCACTTAATGCACATGCAAAACACACAGAAAACCAAGAGTGCGAATGGCACCATATTCTCTAAGGGCCCTGGTCAAAAGAAGTGCACTATAAGAGTACAAATAGATATCAATACTCTATTATAAGAGTACAAATATATATATCAATACTCTATTAGAGGACACAGGGATATCACTACTATATTATAAGAGTACAAATAGATATCAATACTCTATTATAAGAGTACACATAGATAGTAATACTCTATTATAAGAGTATATAGATATTACTACTATATTATAAGAGTACATAGATATCAATACTCTATTATAAGAGTACATAGATATTAATACTCTATTATAAGAGTACATAGATATTAATACTCTATTATAAGAGTACATATATATCAATACTCTATTATAAGAGTAAATAGATATCAATACTCTATTATAAGAGTACATAGATATCAATACTGAAGTAAATTCAATAAAAAAGGAGACAAAATGCACTTCATTTAACATCAAAGAGAACTCATTCAGTTAAGAGGTTCCTAGGCTGTTCAATAACCACAATGATTCTACTGTCTCGCAGGAGGTCACAATGATATTTAGAATATTGTTAGAATATTAACAAAACAAAACCTTTCTTCTTTCTGTAACATGCATTGAGGGAAATATTAACACAACAATATAATGCTGAAATATGATTCAAGTGGAATCACAGTTCTCACACATGTACAGTATCCTTGCACAATCTACACACACACACACACACACACACACACACACACACACACACACACACACACACACACACACACACACACTCACACACACACACACACACACACACACACACACACACACACACACACACACACACACACACACACACACACACACACACACACACACACACACACACACACACACACACACACACAGTATTGTATACGCACACGTTCAATTCAATCCCAAGTCAAGATGCTTATATGATTCATTAGTTAGTGGACCTGCTGCTTATTAGTGAGGAGAAGAGCTTCAGCTTCAGCTCCTGACGAGGAGCTCCTCAAACTCTGAGACTGGAACAGAGCCTGACGAGGAGCTAATGCGGAACAATGTAACAATAATGTAGTTAACAGAAAAAAAAACTAAAACCCAATGGGTTCTCTCTCTGAACAATCGTACGCTTGGCTTCAAAGCTGTCAAACTAGAGAGAGCATGTTGTTCTGTTAGTGCAGAGTGGGTCCATCATCCCTAAGATCCCATATCCCTTGTTTGACTCAAACCTGGCTGTGGATACACTGTAAAGCCTACGGTAACACATTGTATAGCATATAACACACCTTATTATACCAATGAATGTTACTATACAGGGTGGCTAAGACAATATAAATATAATAATGTATTATATTTGAATAGATAACATTTATATCGTAGACAGCTCAACACCTCTGGAGCTCAGAGAGCTTGACAAAGGCCTATTTTTACTAGGATCTCTTTTACTAGACCTGAACAGCTGAGAGAAAGAAGATTAAAGAAGGTGGCATCTTTTAACCATATAGTACTGTAGCCATAGAGAACACATGGGGGAATCAGTTTCGTCATCAGACAGGCATTCCCAGCAGTTGGCTGAGTGACACAGAGAGTGTGGCATGGATGACAGAGGTTGAGTCAACACACACACGCACACACACCCTTCCCCGACCCTGTCTGTGTTTGGCATGGCATTCCACACACACACACACACACACACACACACACACACACACACACACACACACACACACACACACACACACACACACACACACACACACACACACACACACACACACACACACACACACACAAGCGTTGGACAACAGGTGGAGGAGAATTTCCCAGGTGCACATTCCAAACGGTCTGCCGCCAGGCGACAGGCCACATTCTTAAAGGGCCGTAGCAGATGGTCGGACACAACTGTCTGTCCTCCCCTTGGTCTCTTATTCACAAGGCCAGACCATTACAGGGGGACTACACCAACTCTCTAGGGACCTTACAACCCCCCCCCCCCCCCCCCCCCTCCACACATAAACCCTGAAACAGGCTTCAAATGGAGTGACCTTGACTTTTCTGACTTGTGAAGCCAGATAGTCACAATCCTTTTCCAGCCACTATAGTGTTGAGCCCTGACTAAAATGGTAGGTTCCTACAATAGTATACTACTTAGAATGAACCAATGTATTCTTAGTGTAGAAATGCGACAGGGCATGCTTTCTAAGTGGTTTGATAATATGGATATTTGAACTAGGGTTCCCTTTACTTCCCAAAAGAACAGCCCATATGTCTCCTCCTGTTCTGCTTTTGATGGATCAGCCACAGTGTTCTCAGTGTACACAGGAAACGGGCTAGATAAGTTGAAAAGTGGAAAGTGTCTCAGATATGAATCAAGGTGAAAGTTTTTAATTAGTTTGTCTTTTATCTCTAGCCGCATGATGAGTGATGATGTGCGTCTCAATTGGCATCCTAGTGCCTATATAGAGCCCTACTTTTGACCAGAGCTCTATGGGCCCCGGTCAAAAGTAGTCCACTATATACCGAATAGGGTGCCACTTGGGACTCAAACAAAGAGAGAAGCAGGCGGGTGGTTCAGTCAGTCGTGAAGGTTAACAGGGATTTAGAACCAGATAGATAGAACTTTACCTAAAATGGACATTCATGATCATTAGGAACTTCCTCTAATGAGCATCAATAACACAAATCGTTAGTATGATTAACACAAGCTGAAAGATTGCCCATTCATTGTCTTTCCAGAAAAAGTCAGTTAGGCTGAATGCTTAAGGTATATTATCAGTCTACGAACAACAACTGATGGTGATTGCAAATAGGATCTGTCTGTCTCAAGGGAGAGGGGGAAAGGTTAACGACTAAAGGTACATCTACTTATCCAAATAGAACAACTGGTGGCACTGGTCCACTAAAAGTGGAGATATTTCCTGTAAGACAGGGCTAAAGGTTAGGGTCACATCAAGGGTTAGATGGTATGACAGGAATAAAATAGGCTTGTTTTAAAAGCTTGAGACTTTTGTGAAGAAGAAGGAAGGAAGAATGAAGAACAGGAACAAGAATGAAGAAGAAGAAGAAGAAGATGAAGAAGAAGATGAAGAAGATGAAGAAGAAGATGAAGAAGAAAAAGAAGTGATCGTTCATATCCCCACTAGTCTGAAAAAAAATGTGTTTGTATGAAGCTGTCCCTTTATGCTTGTACATAATAAACAAATCTACAGTAGCTGGAAACAAGCACAAATAAAACCACAACTGAAAAAACTGTCCTGTCTTCAGGGACCAAAATGTGTATTTTATGATACAAACTGCCATCATAAACAAGATTTTATGTAATGCACTCTCAGGTTTGTTGCTTTTTACAAGAGGACGACCACAAAGACAATCTGATATAAACAGGAATAAAACAGAATCCTTGAGAAGGACAATGGTTGTAGAGTACAGCTGGATAAAATAAAACACTACATTCCAGAGAGAGAAAGAGAGAAAGAGAGAGGAAAGAAGAGAGTGAAATATAGATAGAGAAAAAGTGAAAACGACAGTACAAGTAACCTCAATGGACAGGCACTTATCATTGATTCAGTCATAGCAATACAGTGTTGTGTAGAGTAAAACACACATATGATAATTCCGTTTACCTCTGCTGTAACACAACAGATGAGTATTGATCTCTGCAGCTGTGTGTCTATCATTGCCCTCCATTATGCCAGGTGTTGTTACTGTGTACAACAGAACAGGTGTATGTGATAGAGGTGTGTGTATGTGTATGTCATGTTGCAACGCTGTTGCAACGCTGCAATTTTACTGGATGAGATGTCCTCTCTGGGCCATAGCCACTGATAAGCCTGTTATTATGGCACAATTATCTACCGGAACTTCCAGCCGACACACACACGTTCTTCTATCCTCATGGGGACCTAAAATTAATGTCCATTCAAAATTCTCTTTTAGCTAACCCCTAACCCTAAACCTAACCTTTAACCTTATCATAAACCTAACCTTAATCTTAACCCAACCACTTGTTACGGCTGTCGTCGGAATGAGACCATGGTGCGGCGTGGTAGGCGTACATTTTGAATTTATTACATGAACAACACAAAAAAAACAAGACAGATATACGACACGTGAAAGTAATGTAGCGCTAAACCAGCAACTAACAATAACAAGATCCCACAACAGAAAGTGGAAAAAAGGGCTGCCTAAGTATGATCCCCAATCAGAGACAACAATAGACAGCTGCCTCTGATTGCGAACCATACTCGGCCAAAAACAAAGAAATAGACAACATAGAATGCCCACCCCAAATCACACCCTGACCTAACCAAATAGAGAAATAAAACGTCTCTCTAAGGTCAGGGCGTGACAGTACCCCCCCCCCTCCCCAAATGTGCGGACCCAAGGCCGCAAACCTGAACCTATAGGGGAGGGTCTGGGTGGGCATCTACCCTCGGTGGCGGCTCCGGTTCGGGACGTAGACCCCGCTCCCTACGCTAATCCCTCCACTTCTGTGGAACCGGACCGTGGATCGTCGCCGGAGACTCTGAACTGGGAACCACCACTGGAGACTCCGGACTGCAGACCGTCGCTGGAGACTCCGGACTGCGGACCGTCGCTGGAGGCTCCAGACTGCGGACCGTCGCTGGAGACTCCGGACTGCAGACCGTCGCTGGAGACTCCGGACTGCGGACCATCGCTGGAGGCTCCGGACTGGGGACCGTCGCTGGAGGCTCCGGACTGGGGACCGTCGCTAGAGGCACTGGACTGGGGACCGTTGCTGCCGACTCCGGACTGGGGACCCTCGCTGCAGGCTCCTTGCCATGGATCATCGCTACAGGCTCCGGGCCATGGATCATTACTGGAGGCTTCGTGCCATGGATCATGGACGCACTGGGCTATGAAGGCGCACTGGAGCCAGCGCAGGATATGCTAGCACAGAAACTGCGGGGAGCTGGAACAGAGCGCACCGGGCTATGAATGCGTACTGGAGACACTGTGCGCATCACTGCATAACATGGTGCCTGACCAGTCACACGCTCCCCACGGTAAACACAGGGAGATGGCTAAGGTCTAACCCCTACCTCCGCCAATCACCCCGTGCACCCCCCCCCCCCCGACTGGGAACCACACTCGGCCAAAAACAAAGAAATAGAAAACATAGAATGCCCACCCCAACTCAGACCCTGACCTCACCATATAGAGAAATAAAATGGCTCTCTAAGGTCAGGGCGTGACACCACTAAGCTTAAAATAGCCTTTGTCCTCATGGGGACGTGAGAAATGTCCCCACGTGGGAGAATTTTCCTTGTTTTACCTTAAAAAGAACCAATCAACCAACACAGAGACAGAGACAGAGACAGAGACTGAAACAGAGAGAACAGCAGCGTAAGCTGACTGGTGCACTGAAAACACCCTGCTGAGAACAGGCTGAAGTGACAAGCAAGAGAATAACAGGAGAAAGATACATCAAATAATATGCCTGGCATATTGTGCGGCTGTCATGACTGCATTGAAGAACATTGCCATGTTGAATGACAACCACACATAAAATAGTTGTTGTCACGTTTGCTCCCTTTCCGGGCCTCTAGGTCACCAGGCTGCTCGTTATGGCACACCCCTGTCACCATCGTTACGCGTACCTGCGCATTATCAGACTCACCTGGACTCCATCACTTCCCTGATTACCTTCCCTATATATGTCACTCCCTTTGGTTCCTTCCCCAGGCTTTATTGTTTCTGTTCTTGTGTCATGTCTGTGCGTTGTTCGTGTTTCTTATTTTGAATTATGTTGTGTTTATTTTTTAAAACACTCACTCCCTGAACCTGCTTCCCGACTCTCAGCGCACATCGTTACAGCTGTACTGGACAGAACAATGGTCATTGATTTTTTTTCACTACACCACATACATTTGCATTTGAGTCATTTAGCAGATGCTCTTATCCACGACTTACACCACCACATGGTTGTGTTGATAACATAGAACGGTCAATTCCAGTAACGGTCGGTGCCATTTAAGACGAGGGAGGACAATTAATTTTTTTATGAGCATGGCCTTATTTCTATTATTGGATGACTGCCATTCATATTGCATTCACCCAGCTCAATGTAACATCGATAGGTTTAGGCTACTACATGATACCAGAACTTTCCCTATACCCATCATGAGGTTGCTACAACCTAGCCTATGAATAAAAGTTTACAACGTACACTAGATGAACAAGTCAAGAGATATTTGAATAATCAAGGTGACAGACCTCCTTGCACAATTTTGCCTGCGTCTAGCAGATCTAGGGTGTAAACATAATAACCGTCTAGCTGATCTAGGGTGTAAACACAATAACCGTCTAGCTGATCTAGGGTGTAAACACAATAACCGTCTAGCTGATCTAGGGTGTAAACACAATAACCGTCTAGCTGATCTAGGGTATAAACATAATAACTGTCTAGCTGATCTAGGGTATAAACATAATAACTGTCTAGCTGATCTAGGATGTTAACACAATAACAGTCTAGCTGATCTAGGGTGTAAACATAATAACTGTCTAGCTGATCTAGGATGTTAACACAATAACAGTCTAGCTGATCTAGGGTATAAACACAATAACCGTCTAGCTGATCTAGGGTATAAACACAATAACCGTCTAGCTGATCTAGGGTATAAACACAATAACCGTCTAGTGGTGGAGATGAAAACTTTTTTCCCAAAACCTTCCCAATGAACTCATTCCTGTATGTTAGTTTCAACCTGCACCATTTATGTTCAAGGTCAATTTGACCAGTACAGAAAGTACAGTAAGTACATCAAGATATAAATAGGTAAGTACATCACGACATAAATATTTTATTTATGTATGTTTTATTTTATTTCACCTTTATTTAACCAGGTGAGAACAAGTTCTCATTTACAACTGCGACCTGGCCAAGATAAAGCAAAGCAGTGCGACAAAAATAACAACACAGAGTTACACATAAACAAACGTACAGTCAATAACACAATAGAAAATGTTTATGTACAGTGTGTGCAAATGTAGAAGATTAGTGAGGTAATGCAATAAATAGGCCACAGAGGCAAAATAATTACAATTTACCATTAACACTGCAGTGATAGATGTGCAGATGATGATGTGCAAGTAGAGATACTGGGGTGCAAAAGAGCAAGAAAATAAATAATAATATGAGGATGAGCTAGTTGGGTGTGTTATTTACAGATTGGCTGAGTACAGGTACAGTGATTGGTAAGCTGCTCTGACAACTGATGCTTAAAGTTAGAGAGGGAGATATAATTCTCCAGCAGTCCTTCAGTGATTTTTGCAATTCATTCCAGTCATTGGAAGGAAAGGCGGCCAAAGGAAGTGTTGGCTTTGGGGATGAATAGTGAAATATACATGCTGGAGCGCGTGCTATGGGTTGGTCATGCTATGGTGACCAGTGAGTTGAGATAAGGCAGGGCTTTACCTAGCAAAGACTTATGGATTACCTGGAGCCGGTGGGTTTGGCAATGAATATGTAGCGAGAGCCAGCCAACGAGAGCATACAGGTCACAGTGGTGGGTAGTATATGGGGCTTCGGTGACAAAACGGATGGCACTGTGATAGACCACATCCAATTTGCTGAGTAGAGTGTTGGAGGCTATTTTGTAAATGACATCGCCAAAGTCAAGAATCGGTACGATAGTCAGTTTTATGAGGGTATGTTTGGCAGCATAAGTGAAGGATTCTTAAATTCTAGATTTAACTTTGGATCGGAGATGTTTGATGTGATTCTGGAAGGAGAGTTTACAGTCTAACCAGACACCTAGGTATTTGTAGTTGTCCACATATCAAGTCAAATAGATGATTTTAACCTCCCAAAATGTATTTTCCAGTAGCTGAGAATGTCCTCTTTCATATGCATAGGCTAGCAAATTTGATGTAAATATTGAAATATAATAGGGCCTATTTGATACATATACAGTGGGGAGAACAAGTATTTGATACACATGCCGATTTTGCAGTGTATCAAATACTTTTTTTGGAGGGAGCTGAAAGACCATATTGCCCAGCGACAGCCCCGAAACCTGAAGGATCTGGAGAAGGTCTGTATGGAGGAGTGGGCCAAAATCACTGCTGCAGTGTGTGCAAACCTGGTCAAGAACTACAGGAAACGTATGATCTCTGTAATTGCAAGCAAAGGTTTCTGTACCAAATATTAGGTTCTGCTTTTCTGATGTATCAAATACTTATGTCATGCAATAAAACGCAAATGACTTAAATTACTTAAAAATCATACAATGTGATTTTCTGGATTTTTGTTTTAGATTCCGTCTCTCACAGTTGAAGTGTACCTATGATAAAAAATTACAGACCTCTACATGCTTTGTAAGTAGGAAAACCTGCAAAATCGGCAGTGTATCAAATACTTGTTTTCCCCACTGTAAATACCTTTCATAATATTTATCTGAATGTTATTAGCCTGGCTCCTCTTTCTCTCTTTATTGTTGCTTCATTTCTTTCTCGCATTCAACAGTTAAATGAAATAGGTTTCTTTGTCCTTATCTTCATCATTCTAATGACATTCTTGAATAATATAGAACTAGAATTAGATGCAGAAGGCTTTCAAGAATGTTTATGGGTCAGAATAAATAACTGCTATAGCCTACCGCCATTGTGCATTTGCGCTTCTTTCAAACTACCCGTGAGTTCTATTGGCTGCTGTAAAACAAGTTTCCATGATGAGATGACAGGTCTACATGCATTGTGAACTGCGCTCCATACTGAGATGGGTGTCTGTTCCCACCCTGAGCATTCATTCAACATGCAGTGGCCGTAAACATGCAAGATGTAGATGTTGCATAAAATTTAACACTTCCATTCACACCATGCTATTCAGATAAATAATTTATTATAATTGACCGGTTTCTCGCAGCTTTTTGTCCCGGGAAAAGGAAGTGGTTTTGGGCAGTAAATCCCAGTAAATCTTGGTAACCGGGTTCCCACCATTCAACTCTACCTTGCCGTGCTGTTGCTCCAGTTTCAAATGTTCTGCCTGCGGATATGGAACCCCGGCCTGTTCACCGGCCATGCTACCTTCTGTTTTTGACCCTCTCTCTCCGTCTCTATCTCTCTCTCTTTCTCTGTCTCCCTCTCCCTCTCTATCGCACCTGCTGTCTCGACCTCTGAATGCTCGCCAAATGACATTTACTCCTGAGGAGCGGAGCCTGCTGGTCATCTATGAACGTTTGAACATGAAGAATGATCTGACCTTAATGGCCATGTTCTCTTATACTCTCACCCAGGCACAGCCTGATGAGCTTTTCATAGCCATGTGCTTCTACATCTGCATTGCTTGCTTTTGAGGTTTTTAGGCTGGGTTCTGTATTTTGTGTACTTTGTGACATCTGTTGATGTAAAAAGGGCGTTATAAATCAATGTAATTTTATGTGAAATGTGATTTATCTCTAGTACAAATGACAAGTTCAAAGGTCTAGGTCAAATTGACTTCAGATCAGGGACATTATACTTATATGATCCGCATGGTTGGACCATTCCTTTGCAGGAAACAGCTTGTTTCCAGTACAAACTGTTCAAAGTTATGTAAACCAAGGTCAAATTGCGGGGGTCCAATTGCAATTCAAATTGACCCTGAACATCATGGATGTATTGCTCTGCAGTGTATAATATATTTTTTTAAATACAGTACCAGTCAAACGTTTGGACACACCTACTCATTCAAGGTTTTTTTTGTTGTTTTTTTTTAAACAATTTTCTATGTTGTAGAATAATAGTGAAGACATCAAAACTATGAAATAACACATATGGAATCATGCTGTAATCAAAAAAGTGTTAAACAAATCAAAATGTATTGTATATTTGAGATTCTTCAAAGTAGCCACCATTTGCCTTAATGACAGCTTTGCACACTCTTGGCATTCTCTCAAACAGCTTCATGAGGAATGCTTTTTCAACAGTCTTGAAGGAGTTCCCATATATACATAGCACTTGTTGTCTGCTTTTCTTTCACTCTGAGGTACAACTCATCCCAAACCATCTCAATTGGGTTGAGGTCAGATGATTGTGGAGGCCAGGTCATCTGATGCAGCACCATCACTTTCCTTCTTGGTCAAATAGCCCTTACACAGCCAGGAGGTGTGTTTTGGGTCATTGTCCTGTCGAAAAACAAATGATAGTCCAACTAAGCACAAACCAGATGGAATGACGTATCGCTGCAGAATGCTGTGGTAGCCATGCTGGTTAAGTGTGTCTTGAAATCTTAATAAATCACTGACAGTGTCACCAGCAAAGCACACCCACACAATCACACCTCCTCCTCCATGCTTCACGGTGGGAACCACACATGCAGAGATCATCTGTTCGCCTACTCTGTGTCTCACAAAGACACGGCGGTTGGAACCAAAAATTAAAATTTTTGACAGATTTCCACCGGTTTAATGTCCATTGCTCGTGTTTCTTTGTCCAAGCAAATCTCTTCTTATTGGTGTCCTTTAGTAGTGGTTTCTTTGCAGGCAATTGGACTATGAAGGCCTGAGTCATGTAGTCTCCTATGAAGAGTTGATGTTGATATGTGTCTGTTACTTGTAATCTGTTAAGTATTTATGCTGCAATCTGGAGGGGCAGTTAACTCTAGTGTACTTATCCTCTGCAGCAGAGGTAACTCTGGGTCTTCCTTTCCTGTGGCGGTCCTCATGAAAGCCAGTTTCATCATAGCGCAACTGCACTTGAAGAAACTTTCAAAGTTCTTGAAATGTTCCAGATTGACTGACTGAATGTCTTAAAGTAATGATTGACTGTTGTTTCTCTTTGCATATTTGAGCTGTTCTTGCCATAATATGGACCTGGTCTTTTAACAAATAGGGCTATCTTCTGTATACCACCCCTACCTTGTCACAACACAAATGATTGGCTCAAACGCATTAAGATGGAAAGAAATTCCACAAATTAACTGTTAAAAAGGAACACCTGTTAATTTAAATGCATTCCAGGTGACTACCTCATGCAGCTAGTTGAGAGAATGCCAAGAGTGTGCAAAGCTGTCATCGAGGCAAAGGGTGGCATAATATACTTTGATTTGTTTCACACTTTTTTGGTTACTACATTATTGCATGTGTTATTTCATAGTTTTGATGCCCACTACTATTCTACAATGTAGAAAATAGTAAAAATATAGAAAACCCCTGGAATGAGTAGGTGTGTCCAAACTTTGTACTTTGTACTATTAGATCACGTGTTTTATAATTCTTAGGAAAGTAACTGAACTATCATGGCGGGAAGAGTACATAAAATAGTATTTTAGTAATTTCAAACTCTGTTCCGGAACAAAATGACCTGGAAACATAAGGAAAGGGTTAAATGTTAACTACAAAGTAGCCTATGCTTACCTGGCAGAATCATATCGTGATTATTTGCATCAGTCGAGTAGCCATTTGTTTTGCAAGGTTTGCAATCACAAGTGTCATAGACACATCGCTAACCAAACAACTGTCTCTTGATGGTGCACACTTGCATGAAGGGTAACTACACCCAAAAATGCTAATTTCGTAGACACCTGAAAAAACTGGGACAAATGGAAACCTGTAAAAAAAGGGACACAAATGGAATTTGAGAAAAAACTGAAAGGAATCAGGCAAAAAATAAAACAGATTTTATAGGGTCATATATTCCTACTACCTCTAGGATATCCCTCCATCACAATAGCACTATTTCAAAGATACAGACTGAAACCATAGCTCAGGAATAATGCAGCGCCATCATTATTCAACCACTTGGAGCAGAACACATTGTCTAGACAACATATACACAGAGGAAGGCTGTTTCTGTCCACAGAAATCATGACAAATTACTTTGCCCTAGACGGCAGAGGAAAAGTAATAAGCTTTGATAGCTGTGAAGGTTGAATGAAGAAAAACAAGTCAAAAAGTAAAAAACATTCAGAGATGACCACACGGCTGTGCGTGTGTATGTGTGTGTGTGTGACAGGGGTTAACAGTTGACACATGGTGAGCAGGCCCATTACTGAGTGGTGTTGCTATTAGTACCACAACCCTGACAACAGACACAGCACTGGCTGACTGGCCGGGGGCCAGACGCTACGCACGCACACACGCACGCACACACACAGGGCACACAAACAGTAACTACAAAACATCCAAGCCGGTATGGAATGGAATTCTCGCTTCTTCTATGGCAGCTTGTGCTCAAACCTCCTGTGTCCTCTGGGGCCCTGAGAGCCTCACTGGCTGTGGCCATGGCTAGGGTGAAACAGTCCAACCATGCCATGGGGGCCTGGGCTGGAACAGGGGAGTAGCACAATCAGGCAGGCTGGCCCTGAGCCCTAGGCTGGGATTGGGGTGAGAGGCTGAGAGGGGAGTAGGGCAGGCAGGCAGGCACAGGTGGAGAGGAGAGTCCCCAACCATCTGTTTGTCACATGCTTCGGTCGGTCCTCCACAACAACACAACACAGCCCCCATCATCATCACCACAACACATCCCCCTGCCCACCACCACCTCCCAGCTCTCAGCCATGATCCTTCTCCCCCAGGCATTCAGGTCATATCCCAGACAGTCA